>NC_063060.1:6417340-6647340 GCF_018812025.1 Megalobrama amblycephala | reverse complement strand
TCAATGGACACAGAGTCCAGTTTACAGTCCCTCTTGTCAAGATTCCAGTAACGGTTTGTGGCGAAAAAGAAATCTAAAATATGATCAATATGAATATACCCTGAAAATGGTGTATAATCTAAACCGGCCAAGTCTCTCTATTTGGCATGTTGTTCAAAGATACTATCTAAAACTATACTGAGCATCATTGTCATCCTAAGAATGCCCTTTAAATGAATGCAAAGGTTTTGAGGCTGAATGCAAAGTTTATTGGGGGAATGAAAAGGTTTTGAGGCCGAACGCAAAGTTTCTTGGGGAAATGCAAAGGTTTTGAGGCCGAACGCAAAGTTTCTTGAGGGAACGCAAAGGTTTTGCAGCTGAAAGCAGTTTCTTGGAGGAAAGCAGAGGTTTTGCGGCGGAACACAAAGTTTCTTGGGGGAGCGCAAAGGTTTTGCGGCCAAAAGCAGTTTCTTGATGGATCACAAAGGTCGAGGCCGAATCTAAAGTTTCTTGGGGGAAACCAAAAAGTTTTTCGGCCGAAAGCAGTTTCTTGGGGGATCACAAAGGTTGAGGCCGAATACAAAGTTTCTAGGGGGAATGCAAAAGCTTTAAAAATATATATTTTTTTCCATCACCATTTTTGAGGCCGAACGCAAAGTTTCTTGGGGGAATGCAAAGGTTTTGTGGCCAAAGGCAAAGTTTCTTGGGGGAATACAAAGTTTTTGAGGCCAAAGGCAAAGTTTCTTGGGGGAATACAAAGGTTTTGAGGCCGAACGCAAAGTTTCTTGGGGGAATGCAAAGGTTTTGTGGCCAAAGGCAAAGTTTCTTGGGGGAATGCAAAGGTTTTGAGGCCGAACGCAAAGTTTCTTGGGGGAATGCAAAGGTTTTGTGGCCAAAGGCAAAGTTTCTTTGGGAAATGCAAAGGTTTTGCGGCTGAACGCAAAGTTTCTTGGGGGAATGCAAAGGTTTTGTGGCCAAAGGCAAAGTTTCTTGGGGAAATGCAAAGGTTTTGAGGCCGAACGCAAAGTTTCTTGGGGGAATGCAAAGGTTTTGTGGCCAAAGGCAAAGTTTCTTGGGGAATGCAAAGGTTTTGAGGCCGAACGCAAAGTTTCTTGGGGGAATGCAAAGGTTTTGTGGCCAAAGGCAAAGTTTCTTGGGGAAATGCAAAGGTTTTGAGGCCGAACGCAAAGTTTCTTGGGGGAATGCAAAGGTTTTGAGGCCGAACGCAAAGTTTCTTGCGGGAATGCAAAGGTTTTGAGGCCGAACGCAAAGTTTCTTGGGGAATGCAAAGGTTTTGAGGCCTAACGCAAAGTTTCTTGGGGGAATGCAAAGGTTTTGAGGCCGAACGCAAAGTTTCTTGGGGGATGCAAAGGTTTTGTGGCCAAAGGCAAAGTTTCTTGGGGGAATGCAAAGGTTTTGAGGCCGAACGCAAAGTTTCTTGGGGGAATGCAAAGGTTTTGTGGCCAAAGGCAAAGTTTCTTTGGGAAATGCAAAGGTTTTGCGGCTGAACGCAAAGTTTCTTGGGGGAATGCAAAGGTTTTGTGGCCAAAGGCAAAGTTTCTTGGGGAAATGCAAAGGTTTTGAGGCCGAACGCAAAGTTTCTTGGGGGAATGCAAAGGTTTTGTGGCCAAAGGCAAAGTTTCTTGGGGAAATGCAAAGGTTTTGAGGCCGAACGCAAAGTTTCTTGGGGGAATGCAAAGGTTTTGTGGCCAAAGGCAAAGTTTCTTGGGGAAATGCAAAGGTTTTGAGGCCGAACGCAAAGTTTCTTGGGGGAATGCAAAGGTTTTGAGGCCGAACGCAAAGTTTCTTGCGGGAATGCAAAGGTTTTGAGGCCGAACGCAAAGTTTCTTGGGGGAATGCAAAGGTTTTGAGGCCGAACGCAAAGTTTCTTGGGGGAATGCAAAGGTTTTGAGGCCGAACGCAAAGTTTCTTGGGGGAATGCAAAGGTTTTGAGGCCAAACGCAAAGTTTCTCAGGGGAACGCAAACATTTTGCAAGCAAACGCAAAGTTTCTAGGGGGAATGCAAAAGCTTTAAAAAAATATATTTTTTTCCATCACCATTTTTGAGGCCGAACACAAAGTTTCTTGGGGGAATGCAAAGGTTTTGTGGCCAAAGGCAAAGCTTCTTGGGGAAATGCAAAGGTTTTGAGTCCGAATGCAAAGTTTCTTGGGGGAATGCAAAGGTTTTGTGGCCAAAGGCAAAGTTTCTTGGGGGAATACAAAGGTTTTGAGGCCGAACGCAAAGTTTCTTGGGGGAGTGCAAAGGTTTTGTGGCCAAAGGCAAAGTTTCTTGGGGGAATGCAAAGGTTTTGAGGCCGAACGCAAAGTTTCTTGGGGGAATGCAAAGGTTTTGAGGCCGAACGCAAAGTTTCTTGGGGGAATGCAAAGGTTTTGAGGCCGAACGCAAAGTTTCTTGGGGGAATGCAAAGGTTTTGAGGCCGAACGCAAAGTTTCTTGGGGGAATGCAAAGGTTTTGAGGCCGAACGCAAAGTTTCTTGAGGGAACACAAAGGTTTTGCAGCTGAAAGCAGTTTCTTGGAGGAAAGCAGAGGTTTTGCGGCCGAAAGCAGTGTCTTGTAGGAAAGCAGAGGTTTTGCGGTGGAACACATAGTTTCTTGGGGGATCACAAAGGTTGAGGCCGAATGCAAAGTTTCTTGGGGGAATGCAAAGGTTTTGCGGCCAAACGCAAAGTTTCTCAGGGGAACGCAAACATTTTGCGAGCAAACGCAAAGTTTCTAGGGGGAATGCAAAAGCTTTAAAAAAATTTTTTTTTTTCCATCACCAGGTCTCTTTTACGGCTCTGTCGCTGTTCAATTTTGTTGTCTAACTACAACTTGACATTTGCAGTGATTATAGACTGCATCTTCAAAATCAAATAATTCTACAAATGGTTTAATAAGATCATTATTGTAATGAAAAGACTAACACAAAATCGACAATAACTTTAAATACATATGTAAACATTCGCTTGGTACAGTTTATCCACGGCGACAATAACACTCACGAGCAGAACAAATTTGCATTAACTGTTTATAAATTCATTCTTAATTCAACACTTTAAGCAAGAATGTTTTTACAGAGAAATTTGCTCTGCCAATGTTGAATAATATGAATAAGTCCCAATGAGTTTAGCTGTACAGTATAGGACTAAAGCAAACTTAACTTTTCCTGAGAGACAGAAACT
Organism: Megalobrama amblycephala; assembly: GCF_018812025.1. Lineage (NCBI taxonomy): Eukaryota > Metazoa > Chordata > Actinopteri > Cypriniformes > Xenocyprididae > Megalobrama > Megalobrama amblycephala. The sequence continues at coordinate 6,644,178 of NC_063060.1, read as the reverse complement.
GAACCAGGGTCAGTGGTTAAAGGGAACTTCTGAATTCCCTCTTTGAGCAAGGGAAATAGTTTAAAGCCATATAAACCCAAAAGACAAACAATCTGGGCTTAAAAACAGAATCACAAAAAGCGCTTCAGGCACATAATTTCCCTTTTCAAGAACCCAACATCCCAGTGGAGCTGTAATGTCTGTAATCAGAGGTATTTTATAAACCACAGCAGTAACACTCTGAGGCTTTAGTTGTATGTCTCTTACTACAGAGATCAATGACGCAACAGTTCACGAGTACAGTGAGGAAGTGGATTTGTAAAGGTTCCTTTTTCCATAAAAAAGAGCAACAGGTGGAATCATGCAGAAAAAAGAAGAAAAGAAAAGAAAAGAAAAAATGATTACCTAATGTCTACATAAGCACAAACTGGTACTTCTGGTTTATCAAACAGCTGGATTGACCTCATTTACATACTCATTTAAAAATAGAATTTGCAAGCAGGATGTAAAGGAATAGCTCTGTCATTATTTACTGACCCTCACGTCATTCTAAAACCACATGACTTTTCAATATAATGAAACTCAATGTGTTTAGAACAACATGAGGGTGAGAAATTGAAACTTAATTTCTATTTTTAGGTGAACATATCCTTGATCCTTGATTAAGATATCCTTGATATCTTAATGCTCATGCAAAGACACCGTTTTGTTTTTCTGAATTTATTAATGACCTCCCTTTTTATCATTAACATAACATTACATTAAACTCAGTGCTGAGCAAATTATTAATGCACAGCTCAACAACATTTAAAGGGATAGTTCAGCCAAAAAAAAATTCTGTCATCATTTACTCACCCTCAAGTTGTTCCAAACCTGTATGAACAGTTTTAGGGCACTCTTGACTTCTACAGTATTTTCTTTCTCTCTCCATACTATGGAAGTCAGTGGGGTTCAACGACCGTTTGGCTAACAATAATCTTCAAAATAACTTTTTGTGTTCATCAGAACAAAGAAATTCATACAGATTTGGAAAAACTTGAGGGTGAGTAAATGATGACAGAATTTTCATTTTTGGGTGAACTATCCCTTTAAGAGAAATGAAAGAAACTCAGTTCAACTAAAGCCAATGGGAAAGGATCAGTTAATATGATACAAATGAATTACCATGACCATAACAAATGCATTTTGAAGCAAAATAAGTTCTATTCCAACACACTGAGCTTTTTTTTGCCAGTCATAAAGAGCGGAGCCAAGATTGACCGGGCAGCTCATATGTGGCCACTAGAGGACAGTGATTACCAACAAGAGACATTTCTTATACAGTAAAGATGCTGCTGAGAGCATCTGTAAGCTAGTAACATCATTATAGGAAACTGATATGAAAATAATATCCATTTGACTCTAGAATGAACACTCCCAAAACGGATTTATCTTTGACACACTTCTTAATGATGTTTATTGTACTTTAGGGAATGGTAGTGTTTTACCAAGATGAACTACAAAGCTGGACCTCAACCCTAAGTAACAAATAATAAACCAGATACATACTGTATCTCTTTCAGGAGGTCAAAGTGCTCATAGTGAAATAAAAGTCACAGATTTTCCCCTTTTCCCTGTCTGTCTGTACCTGACACCTTGACTTTCTCTTGCTCTTTTCTGTGTGTGTGTGATCAGTGCCGCAGGGGCACCAGCACCTCGACATAGTTACAGGGGAACAATCCCGCCTGGCCGCGCACGCTTCCCTCGTACCAGTTCTCGTCTATCTGATTGGTCAGCGTGATGACGTCGCCCTCGTAGAAGCCAAGCTCTCCTTCGTTCTCTGGTTCAAAGTCGTACAAAGCCTTGCAGCACGGCTGATCTGTTGCTATGGAGACCAAAGAATGTTTGATAATAGAGAGGATAAAGGGTGAAGATGCACACAGAGAGGAGAAAGAGGAAAAATGAACAGAGAAAGATAAAAAAAATTAAAACAGGGAAATTAACTATTAGTAGACTGATTATTGTAAGTACAGATGAGGAACATTAAATTAAATTAAATTCTTTAACTGATGTTTTTTTTAGTCAATATGGTACAAAATAGGGCTTTAAACAAAAAATGAAATAAAATAAGTGCTTTATTTTTTTTAAATAAAGTATTAGCAAAACTATATTTTATGAAGTTTTGCAACCATGTTATATAACTACATTTTTTAAAAAAACTGATTTTTGTCATTGTTAATAATAAAGAAATCAAGTTTAATAAAAAGGTTAAATAAAGACAAAATGACCAAATAAATAAAATAATAATAAACAATAAATAGATGAATTAATTTTTAAAATACTGATGTGTCATTTTCTTAATTCTAGCAGTAAACATCAAGTAATCGTAACAACAAAATTACATAATAAAAATAATTTTTGATTAATAATAATAATAATAATAGACTGTAATAAAATTAAATAAAATTAATGATTAATCAAAATATTTATTAAAATACTATTTTTTTAATACAAATTTAAAATGATTAGTAAATTGTATTTGTAATATAATAAAATAAAAATACAATATAATAAATATTAGTGCTGTCAAATTATATACAGTACAGTCCAAAAGTTTGGAACCACTAAGATTTTTAATGTTTTTAAAAGAAGTTTCGTCTGGTCACCAAGGCTACATTTATTTAATTAAAAATACAGTAAAAAACAGTAATATTGTGAAATATTATTACAATTTAAAATAACTGTTTTCTATTTGAATATATTTCACAAAGTAATTTATTCCTGTGATGGCAAAGCTGAATTTTCAGCATCATTACTCCAGTCTTCAGTGTCACATGATCCTTCAGAAATCATTCTAATATGCTGATCTGCTGCTCAAGAAACATTTAATGTGTACAATTGTACAAAATATTTGTGTACAATATTTTTTTTCAGGATTATTTGATGAATAGAAAGTTCAAAAGAACAGTGTTTATCTGAAATCTAATCTTTTGTAACATTATAAATGTCTTTACTGCCACTTTTGATTGATTTAATGCATCCTTGCTGAATAAAAGTATTCATTTCTTTAATTTCTTTTCAAAAAAATAAAAATTCTTACTGACCCCAAACTTTTGAACGGTAGTGTATAATGCTACAGAAGCTTTGTATTTCAGATAAATGCTGTTCTTTTGAACTTTCTATTCATCAAGGAATACTGAAAAAAAAAAAAGTACACAACTGTTTTCAACATTGAAAATAATCATAAATGTTTATTGAGCAGCAAATCAGCATATTAGAATGATTTCTGAAGGATCATGTGACACTGAAGACTGGAGTAATGATGCTGAAAATTCAGCTTTGCGTCACAGGAATAAATTACTTTGTCAAATATATTTAAATAGTACACAGTTATTTTAAATTGTAATAATATTTCACAATATTACTGTTTTTTACTGTATTTTTAATTAAATAAATGTAGCCTTGGTGAGCAGACGAAACTTCTTTTAAAAACATTAAAAATGTTAGTGGTTCCAAACTTTTGGACTGTACTGTATATATATATATGTATATGTGTGTGTGATTAATCACGATTCATTGATTTGACAGCACTAATAAATATAATAAAATAAAATGCGTATCAAGTAGAAGGGGTATCAAGGTTGAAAGTTCTTGGTTTGTAGTTAATAATATTTCCCATAAATTATAGAATGTTTTTTTGCTTGAACATTTTTCTTATGATAATCTTGGCAGCAATGCTTGAAAATGTGTGTAAAAATGGAGAGTTGATGCATTTAAAACTAGCTTCTTCCAAACTGGGTTAATTTTATGTTAGATAATAGTTTAGTTCTGCTACCTCCAAACATGCAGGTCACAAAAGGATCATATTAGTTCTCAAGCAATCCAAACCCACCACATGCTAGACAACACTCGTCCACTCAAGTCTGAACCCTTCAAATCAAACCACATAACGTCAAACTCTATTGAAATTGTGCTACCTATGTAGTGTGTTCCAAATCAGTCACTTAGAAAGTTCCATTTAGGTTAGGATGCTGCCTAAGAAGAGACCCTATGTAGACAGTGAGGCAGATCACTAGCTTGTTTGTGTAATGTGTGTGATATTCTAAAACTGTTCATGCAGGTTTTAACAAATCACGCTTTTGATTCATCTTATGAAGGGAAACATCTCATATACATGAGTGAACTGTCTGTGCTCATCACGGGTTTGTTATATGTGTGCGGGTGTGTTTCACCTGAGTGTATTTAGCTGTGGGTGACTCACACTGTTAACTTTCAATAGGAATGGAGGCTGAAAAATACGGCATATGTAACGGAGGCCAGCTAGTAAGATAAAAGCCCTTCACCATGTCGAGTGTGTGTTTGCATGTGACTCACAATTACGTTTTTGGCGTGAAGATGTCCTGTTAAAGGCGGGGGCCGCTGACGCAAAAGAAAGAAAAACAATAGTCAGTCTCTGCGTGGCTCCACACACACACACACACACACACACACACACACACACACACACACACACACACACACACACACACACACACACACACACACACACACACACACACAGATCTGTGATCAACACAGTCTTTCACAGTGAAAATCAACTGGCACAGGCATCAAATACACACATCCATCCACACAAACCACAAACATGCACAAACAAATATGTGATAACTGTGAATTTTCTTTATGTATAGATGACCTTCTACATATTGTGACCTTTGCCAAAATGTGATGTATACAACAGAGAACACTGCGAGAAATACACCAGTGCTGTTAACTAAAACCGAAACAATTCAATTGTTTTCAGTAACTGAAATAAAGCTGAAATAATATTATATATATATTATCTAAAATTAGAAATATTGCCTTGGCAACTATCTGAAATAAACTACAGTACTACTACAATTACTAATCATAAAACTGAAATAAATCAAAATAGAAATAGAAATAAATGACAAAAGCCTATTACAAAATTACTAAAACTTAAATTAAAATGAAAATAAAAAATGAAAATATAAAAATAAAAGTCAAATAATATCATTTTCATTAATTAAAAAAATAAAATAAAATAAAATAAACCCTAAACTTAAAAAACAAATAACAGAAATGTCGATTTGGCCGATTTGAAATGACGATTGTCGATTTGAAGTACTACAAGTACTACAATTACTTAAACTAATATATATATATATATATATATATATATATATATATATATATATATATATATAGGGGTGTGACGAGATCTCGTGGCACGAGATCTCGCGAGACTAAACTGAGACGATATTTCTCGTCGAGGCGAAAAGTAGTCTCGTGATGTTGCCATGACAGAGTGTTAGGATGATTAGGAAAGAATATGCCACCGCTACGTTTACATTTTGCCTCCACTGTCGTTTTGCTTTGTATTTAAATAAAAAAAAAACATTTAATTCAGTTGGATAACGGTCGCCGCCGCTCCATATTTACAGAGTACGCGCGACCGTTTAAAAGTGAAAGTAAACGCGCGCGCGCATTCAAACGTGATTTCAATACCCCGCATTTTGAAAGCGGCTCACTGATGAATACAGATATCTCTCAATATGAAAGCTATTTTAGGCTGGGCAGTGTAGTTGTAACCATCTCTCAGCTCTGTATCAAAGAAAAATTTGGTCTTATTTGATCTTTGAATATTGAGAGAGTGCAATTATGGTTGCACTTATTGTAAAGTGTTACCATAAAAATGAATAACAGTTTTCTCTTCTTATTATTTACTAGTACAAACAATAAGGTTTCATTTGTTAACATTAGTTAATGCACTGTGAACTATCATGAACTAACAATGAATGACTATTTTTATCAACTAACAAAGATTAATAAATACTGTAGCAAATATATTGCTCGTTGTTAGTTGATGTTGGTTAATACATTAATGTTAATAAATGAGACCTTATTGTAAAGTGTTACCATTTTTATTTATACTGTTTTTATTTCTGTGATCAGATTGTGGAGAGGAGTTCAGTTAGGAGGTCAAAAGCTGTAGAAGCTCATAATTCATGTACAGTAAGATCTGAAGAGACTGAAATCATACAGGAGGGAAGTCAGTCAGTTGAGTTAGTGGCAAAACCTTTTACATTACTTGAGTATTGTTGTCTTTTACTGCATATGATAATTCATACTCAGAAAGTAGAACTGAAATGACATTCATTACAAAATGATTAGTTAAAACATTTCAAATACACCTGCAGAATATTTTTTCTAGTCATGTATTTCGCCATCTTGTCTCGTCTCGTGAACTCAATCTCGAGTCTCGTCTCGTCTCGTGAGATACTGGTCTCGTCACACCCCTAATATATAGGTGTCTGATTGAGCAATTGAAAGTAGCTTTTAATAATTTTTTTCAGCATATGACTCAATTTCTATGAGAAACAAGCATTGTAGTCAATAAATATTTGCTTGGCTATGACTAAAGCTCATTTCAATTTTTTCTAGATCTTGAGACATGACTTTATAGTGCCTTGGAAGGCAGTTTGAGACCTCAGACAGTCTGTTTCCTTAGAAGGTTCCATTATACACAAAAGCAAGTCACTGCCAGTTTGGACAGCCAGGCAGGTGAAGGTTTTGGACAGACATTTTAAAATATTAAGTATTACACAGTATATACTCTGTACAGCAATTGCATCGTCTTCTCTTGTCTCAGTGGTAAAAACTTGTCTTGTGGAGCATGTGGAGATCTGCTGAGCTTTTTGTTAAATGAATCGATAAATATGACCCATTAGACTGATTTCAATTAATCCTTGGTCTTGGTTAAAATTATTTTCAGAAGATTTTTTAAAAGCTGTAATGTGTGACCAAAAGCATCATTAGCCACTTTGATAAAGGAAATTGCATGATTAACCTTTCCTGAAGGTACACACACACACACAGTGTTGATGGCTTTCCGTGTTTCATATCAACCATTAACATTCAGGTTGTGACTGCCTGATGAAATCAAATTTAAAATCAAATGTAGCCACCTCAAAAACGCTGTTAAATTTACAGTAAAGGCTGTGTGAAATCACATTGGCTCTGTGTTGAATCACGTTTTTATACGAAGCCTTATGTAAATGAACAGGACAAGCTCACCTGCGGATGAGTACGAGGGCGGCGCAGCTGATGGACTCCAGCCTCCGTTGGAGTCTTCCGGCTCCGAGTTATCAGAACTGGGTCTGGACACAGGCACCCGTTTCTGGCGCGGCTGAGACTGGGCCTTGTTTACTCTGCAGAGCACACACACACACAAACATGAACACAAAGTCACGTAAACCCACACAAACACACACAGGTTGCAACCAGGTAAACCATCTATCAGGGCCTGAAAATAGTTCCCCCAAAAATGAATTTAATGTTTAGAACACTTGGAATATAGGTCATACGGTAGGTTAAAGGAAGTATGTACGATTTTTTTTATGTTAAAATACATTCTCTTAAAGAGTTAAAAATTTCTGGGTGAAATGAACCACACATAGGCTGCAACTTCATTGCACGCCAGCTCCGTATTGTCCAAGACTGTACACGTGAGCAGCACTACGCATGCATGTGTTGACGCAGGAGCCGGCGTTCAGACGTAAACACGGAAGCCTGCACTGGGTTCACTATGTCAAGTGCGTATGACAGCAGTTCAAATTGTTAAATAAAGTCGTTATTTTTTCATTTTTACGTGCAAAAAGTATTCTTGTCCCTTCATAACATTAAGGTTGAATCACTGTAGACATGTTGACTGTTTTTACTACCTTTCTGGACCTCAAAAGGTGCAATGAGGTTGCTGCCTGTGTGCTTCAGAAAAAGCTTTTAAGCTTTTGTTCCCATTCATTGTAACTGCATAAGAAAAAGTGACCAAATACGTGATTCAGAATGTCTCCTAGCGTGTTCCAGAAAAATAATATTCTCAAATGGGTTTGGTAGGAATTTTAATTTATGTGATGAATACAGAAAGATATTCAGGTGGAACGATGGATGTTCATGTCTAACCTTTCTCTCATCCTCTCTGCCAGCTCCTCCAGGACCTCCATAGACTGTCTGTGAAACTGCAGCTGAGATTCGACCAGAGCTGCGAGCTGACTCACCTGCTCCACCTGCAAACAGACACAGACAGGTACAAAGTATGAAAAGAGGTTATTGCTTTAGCAAAAAGAGCTGCAATCTGCAAGCTAAATAAAAAATGAATCAGTATTTCTGTCTTCTAAAAATACCTAAACGTCCTTGAGAGAAAATGCGTTTTCTTCAGAAGCAAAATTACATGCGACAAAGAGGTTTTCAGGAAATATATCTCAATAGTCAAGTTTATTTTTCTTTACAGCATTGGTAAACAGTTTTTTCTTGTTTTAACCTGTTAGCCTTCCACTGTACTGCCCACAGTACACATATCTTTCAAAAGAGACCAAAACCATGCATATACACTCTAAAAAATGCTGGGTTAAAAACAACCCAAGTTGGGTTGAAAATGGACAAACCCAGCGGTTGGGTTAAATGTTTGCCCAACATGCTGGGCAGTTTTATTTAACACAACTAATGTATAAAAATTACTATATTGCTGGCTTAAAATGAACCCAAAATAGGTTGGAAATTAAAAATCAGACACATAATTACTAGAGGCAACAAAAAAAAAAAATCTAATTAATAAGCAATTTAATAATTTCCAACATACCCTGGGTTCATTTTAAGCAAGCAATACAGTATTTTTTTAAACAATAGTTGAGGTAAATAAAACTACCCAGCAGATTGGGCAAACATTTGGGTTAAAATAACCCAATTACTGGGATTGTCCATTTTTCAATCCAACTTGGGTTGTTTTTAACCCAGCATTTTTTAGGGCGTACTTTAAATGCTTCAAGAACAGCATGCAATTTACTTTGGGTAAGTACTCTTATATGAGAAAAAAAAAAAAAAATCATAATACGCACATAGATGATTTATGATTTATTTCCAAATCATAAATTATAAAATTGAGTTTTATAAAATAAAGATGTGATAGTGAACATTCCCATGATGACCTAAATGATTCATACGACAGTTTAAATGTCATACATCTGGGCCAGTTGCATAAACATAGCCGCTATGTCGAGAACTAGTCTGACCAACTAGCACTTAGTTAAGGTTAATCAGTCTTACTTAAAGGGTTAGTTCACCCAAAAATGAAAATTGTCAATAATTACTCACCTTCATGTCATTCCAATGACAAGTGGTACTCACATGGCACACTGAAAAACCTTCTGTTAACTGACATCCATAACTTTGTTTATTTACAGGGGTTTACTACGCTTAAGATCAGTGTGGCAAAGAATCAGAAATATCCCGAAGTTTTCACAGTTCTCTGGGCTGCAGTCCAGTGTCGATAAAACAGACTGATAAATGTGCTGGCTCAGCAGACTGTCTGGAAAATATCCAGCACTCGTTGATGTGGATCACTGTAGCAAGATTACAATTATATGACTCTGCATGGTCCTGGACTATAAAAACTTTCCAACAGGGGATCATTTGATTTTAAGTAGAGTTTTCTGAGGCAAGCATCACTTGGGATTAGTGATATTACATTTCAGCGTGTAACCTGTCCTGCACTGTTTGTGCTATTCATAGTTTTTAGTCACGTGACTGTCGCGGAGCCCTGGAGGGCAAAACAGCCATGTAACTGCAGCACAAGCCTGTCAATTTTCCATCTTAAAAACAAAAATATGTGAACAAGATGCAAGTTTTGGGCACTTTTGATCCATATACAGCACATGCAGTGATTTCAATCACTAAAAACAGCAGGACGATTTTTTAAAAAGCTAACGTGAAAAACACTAGGGTGGGTTGCACCAATAAGGATTAAATTAAAGGTGCCATAGAATGTAAAATTGAATTTACCTTGGCATAGTTGAATAACATGATTGTACTTGGAAATGACATACAGTGAGTCTCAAACACCATTGTTTCCTCCTTATGTAAATCTCATTTGTTTAAAAGACCTCTGAAGAACAGGTGAATCTCAACATAACACCGACTGTTACGCAACAGTCGGGATCATTAATATGTACGCCCCCAATATTTGCATATGCCATGTTCAAGGCATTACACAAGGGCAGCCAGTATTAACGTCTGGATCTGTGCACAGCTGAATCATCAGACTAGGTAAGCAAGCAAGAACAGAAGGGGCAATAATAACTGACTTGATCCATGATATCATGATATTTTAGTGATATTATAAATTGTCTTTCTAAATGTTTCATTAACATGTTGCTAATGTAATGTTAAATTTGGTTAAAGTTACCATCGTTTATTACTGTATTCACGGAGACAAGAGCCGTCGCTATTTTCATTATTAAACGCTTGCAGTCTGTATAATTCATAAACACAACTTCATTCTTTATAAATCTCTCCAACAGTGTGTAATGTTAGCTTTAGCCCGTTAGCCACGGAGCACTATGAAACTCATTCAGAATCAAATGTAAACATCCAAATAAATACTGTACTTACATGATCCGATGTATGCATGCAGCATGCATGACGAACATTTTGTAAAGATCCATTTTGAGGGTTATATTAGCTGTGTGAACTTTGTTTATGCAATGTATTCATAGAGTCACGAGCTCGGGGGCGGGGAGCGCGAGGATTTAAAGGGGCAGCAGCCTGAATCGGGGCATATTTAATGATGCCCCAAAATAGGCAGTTAAAAAAATGGAATAATAAAAAAAATCTATGGGGCATTTTGAACTGAAACTTCATAGACACATTCAGGGAACACTTTAGACTTATATTACATCTTGTGAAAACGCGTTCTAGGGCACCTTTAAGCAAAATTTAACACTAATCAAGGATTTGTTGATCTGGGTTTTGTTTTAAATCGAGTTGTGTTGCACCACTTAAACACAAATTAACTACGCAGAAAGATCGTTAGAATTAAAGGGCTGATCAAGCAGCATAGGTGGAGGGTGAACTGACACCAGGCTAAAGAATCCTTAGTGCAAACCTCCCTTAAAGTGCCTTAATGTAGTAAAATTGTGATATCAAAAGATCAAATTCAAGTTAACCCTTTTTGAAGATGCATACTATATACAGGCGAGCAGATGAGCCCAGAATATGAATGCAAAGCGTTTTCTTTATAATGGTTTTCGATGGAAAAAGTGCTTAATGTGTTGCATTAATATTCTGTGTTTATTTGTTTGCCTGTAGAAAGTATGCATAATCAATAGGGTGTATATTGAATTTGGTCTTTTAATATCACTGTCTTACTACATTAGATATTACTACAAACCTGGTAAAAATGACTGGTGGGCAATGGAGGAAAGCCTTGTTTTGCCCTCTAGGTGGGCGTTCCTTTAAGTGTGTGACGTCACGTGAAAACTATGAATGGATATGAATGATTCCTCAAATCGTGTGGCTTATTAGGAGAGATGTGCTATTACTTTAAATCTTTACATTAAATTTACATTAAATCTTCGTCCTCAGTTAGGAACCTGGGTGTGCTCTTTGATACCAATCTTTCATTTGAAAGTCATGTTTCTAGTATCTGTAAAACCGCCTTCTTCCATCTAAAAAATATATCTAAATTACGACATATGCTCTCAATGACAAATGCGGAACAGTTGGTTCATGACCTCAAGACTAGATTACTGTAACGCTCTACTGGGTGGTTGTTCTGCTTGGCTTTTAAACAGACTACAGTTGGTCCAAAATGCGGCAGCTAGAGTTCTTACTAGAACCAGAAAGTATGACCATATTAGCCCAGTTCTGTCAACATTACATTGGCTCCCTATTAAACATCGTATAGATTTTAAAATCTTGCTACTTACTTATAAAGCTCTAAATGGTTTAGCTCCCCAATATCTAAGCGAGCTCTTGGTGCATTATAGTCCTTCACGTCTATTGCGATCTCAGAATTCAGGCCAGTTGATAATACCCAGAATATCAAAATCAACTGAAGGCGGCAGATCCTTTTCCTATTTAGCACCTAAACTCTGGAACAATCTTCCTAGCATTGTTCGGGAAGCAGACACACTCTGTCAGTTTAAATCTAGACTAAAAACACATCTCTTTGCTCTTGCATACACATAACACATTATCAATACATTAACATATTTTCAAATCCGTTAAAGGATTGTTACGCTGCAATAATTAGGTCGGCCGGAACCGAGAACATTTCCTATAACACTAGATATACCTGTACATCAGAATAAGAATGGCATCTACGCTAATATCAGTCTCTCTGCTTATCCTGAGGTTTGCCGGGTGCTGGATCCAGGCCGTATCCAGATCAGATGGAGAACCTGTGTCTAGACCTGACTACAACGTAGCCCAGGAGACAATGGGCCTACAGATCCAGTTCTGGCTGCATCTATAATTCAGATTTTTAAATCTCCGTATCCGCTTACATATATTTATATATGTAATAATCTTTACATATATTTATATATGTAAATAATCTACATATATTTATAATCTATTTTTAATCTCTATAATAAAAATGTATAATTCAGATTTTGATCTCCATATCCATTTACATATATTATATATATCTTCCAAGGGGTTTTTTCCCTCCTAGGACTTTTTTCCCAGTGTTAGCACGCTGGGTTTTTCTCCTAGGGGTTTTTTTCCACCCCTGGGAGTCAGCCGACATTGGCTTAATGTAGCACCATCTTGTATATGTTACATATTACCACGCTTGCTTGTACATCTTATTTTTAACCACTTCTCTTTTTTCTGTGCTTCTAATATGTAAAGCTGCTTTGAAACAATTACCAATTGTAAAAAGCACTATATAAATAAATTTGACTTGACTTGACTTGACTTAAAACTTGTGTTTTTGGATGGTAAAACTGAAATTACTGTATTCCTTTATTTTCAATTTTATTTTTGAGTGTTTTGCTATTTTAAAATCATAGCTATGAATCTAATTTGTAAGGTTTTCCAAAATGGAAAGACAACATTTCAAATTTCAGTTTGCAAAACACGTTAGTACCTCAATATTTACTTTGTTTTGGTAGGCACTTTTTACAAAATTGATTTGTGACTGGTTACAAGGTGCTGTATGTAATATTGACAGACAAAGGTTGAAAAGGGTGCTGCAGTCCAAATTCAAAAGGTTTGAGGCCACGGAACAGGAACAAGCGCAACTGACAATGTAAAGCAACATGTCACTATAAGTTAATCAGGTAATGTATACGTTTGCAATGTTTTTATTGCCTTCCATGGCTGCAATACGGTGTGTTTTCCACCAACTGGCAACCCGGGGTGTTGAAATACTATTAGGTACAGTAAATTGGCAGTGAGCAGGATCACACGGACCAAAACAAAAACAGACATTTTGACACGGAACACACATTTCAAAGTAGAATAAATGGCTGTAGCCAGTTTTCAGAGAAACAAGTATTTGAACTTAGCATTTTTCCTAAATCTCTGCAAAAATATTAAGGTATTTTTATGCTTTAGTACAGTCAAAAGAAATACATACAGCACTTTTAAAACAGCTAAAAATAAACCGCATACTAAGTGTCATACAAGAACGCCACCACAGTGCAAGATATATTTTTCAGCAAGAGTTTTTGAAAAGTTCAGAGGCTGAAGTGAGCTTACGTCAGTATCCAGAAGGTTCTGCATGCTGGTTTCGGCTGCATCTTTGGACTCTTCGAACTTTTCCACCGCCAGCCTGAGCTCCTCATCTGCAATCTTCCCTTGACGCTTCTTCTTGTAGTCATAATCCAGTCGACGGCCCTCGAGTTTCTTCAGGTGATGCTAAGGTTAAACCAGAGTATATTATTATAATTATTATTAACAGACCTAGAGGTTTTAAAAGATAAATTTACACTAATAATTTCTGATAACAATATGCAGAGGTTAGCCAATTATAACAGTTAATTTACATGTCTTGAATGTACAGAAAAAAAATGACTTATTTAAACTAAATGGTCAAAGAGGTTGGAAAATGGCCATTAAAACTAAAGTAAGACTTTTTGCAGCGCAGAAACCTTATCCTTTATACAGTGGGTAAGGAAAGTATTCAGACCCCCTTAAATTTTTCACTCTTTGTAATATTGCAGCCATTTGCTAAAATCATTTAAGTTCTTTTTTTTTTTTTTTTCATTTTTTCATTTCAATTTTTTTTTCATTAATGTACACACAGCACCCTATATTAGCATAAAAACACAGAATTGTTGACATTTTTGCAGATTTATTAAAAAAGAAAAACTGAAATATCACATGGTCCTAAGTATTCAGACCCTTTGCTCAGTATTTAGTAGAAGCACCCTTTTGATCTAATACAGCCATGAGTCTTTTTGGGAAAGATGCAACAAGATGGTTGACTTTCTACAACTTTCTCCCATCTCCCGACTGCATCTCTGGAGCTCAGTCACAGTGATCTTTGGGTTCTTCTTTACCTCTCTCACCAAGGCTCTTCTCCCCCGATAGTGCAGTTTGGCCGGACGGCCAGCTCTAGGAAGGGTTCTGGTTGTCCCAAACGTCTTCCATTTAAGGTTCATGGAGGCCGCTGTGCTCTTAGGAACCTTAAGTGCAGCAGAATTTTTTTTGTAACCTTGGCCAGATCTGTGCCTTGCCACAATTCTGTCTCTGAGCTCTTCAGGCAGTTCCTTTGACCTCATGATTCTCATTTGCTCTGACATGCACTGTGAGCTGTAAGGTCTTATATAGACAGGTGTGTGGCTTTCCTAATCAAGTCCAATCAGTATAATCAAACACAGCTGGACTCAAATGAAGGTGTAGAACCATCTCAAGGATGATCAGAAGAAATGGACAGCACCTGAGTTAAATATATGAGTGTCACAGCAAAGGGTCTGAATACTTAGGACCATGTGATATTTCAGTTTTTCTTTTTTAATAAATCTGCAAAAATGTCAACAATTCTGTGTTTTTATGCCAATATGGGGTGCTGTGTGTACATTAATGAGAAAAAAAGTGAAATGAAAAAATGAAAAAAAAAAAAAAAAAAAAAAAAGAACTTAAATGATTTTAGCAAATGGCTGCAATATAACAAAGAGTGAAAAATGTAAGGGGGTCTGAATACTTTCCGTACCCACTGTAACTAAGCGTCATTACAATCTGACATCTATAAACTCTGATTTGATCTTAGAGAGCAATTGATTGCAGTTTTCCACCTGTATGTCTTTCAGGTCCTTGTCGATTATAGTTTGGAAAGGGTCGATGAAGTTCTGTTTGACGTCAATGTCTAGAGAGTCTTTCACTTCTGCCAGTCTCTTCATGGCCTCTCCCATCTCCACTAAAGCACCACCTACGGTTCAGGTGAAGAACAAAAATATTTAGTTATTATGTATTATGTAAAAAATAAATAGAAAGATCCTAGAATAGCTGTTTAAACAGAGAAATATAATATGCTTACACATAGATGCTCGACAGGTCTTTAATAATGAGATGCTGAGAATCTGAATAGATTTTTGTTTCATGTTTTGCTGAGATTTTTTTTTTTTTTCTGCTGGTACATGTTACTGTTAGAGTAATATTTCATACTTAGGGCAAATAATATGAATGAAATATGCTGTAGTTTCTTTCCTATTACAGTTTTTTTTTTTTTTTTTTGTAAATGCTTAGGAGAAAGAACATTCCTCTTACCAAAGTTGGTGTCCTCTCCCAAGTCTCGGCCGTATTTGAGCATACACTCTCCCAGAAGTCCCTCTGCCTGAGGATAACCTGGGCTCTTCACCTGCCCACGCATCTTAGACATGGTATTCACCATGGTCAGCCTCGCTCTCGATGCTATAGTATAAGACATAGAGAGAAGCAGGCAAATGAACACAAAGAAATATACACTGCAAAAAAAGAAAAGGTCTTACTCAGTATTTTTGTCTTGTTTTCTAGTATAGATATCTAAACATTCTTAAATTTACATTTACATGAGAAATTTAAAAGGAAAATAAGATTCATTTGTGCTCTGAATCTACCTGAAGCAGTGTTTTGAAATCGTCCATCACTAAATAAGCCGTTATTTTGTTTTTTTTGTCGCTCCAAAAATATTCTCGTCGCTTTATAATATTAATATTGAACCACTGTACTCACATGAACTGATTTAAATATGTTTTTAGTACCTATATGGATCTTGAGAGAGGAAGTGTCATTGCTCCCTATGGAGGCCTCACAGAGCCATTGGATTTCAACTAAAATATCTTAATTTGTGTTCCGAAGATTAACAAAGGTTTTACAGGTGTGGAACGGCATGAGGGTGAGTAATAAATGACAGAATTTTCATTTTTGGGTGAACTAACCTTTAACCTTTAACTTTAACAATGTTTAGATATTTGCACTCGAAAACATGACAAAAATACTTAACATGTAACTATTAAAAACTCAGCACATGAGGAATATTTTGTCCATTTTTTACCTGGGTTGGGCTGCAGGTATTCAGTAGTTTTGCAGAGCACATCTGATATGGCTTTACTGGTGATGTCAGCCTTCTGTAAAGCATAAACGTCAGAGAACAGGTGTATGTCTTTACATCACACGGTCAACAGAGATGGCTCATTAAACACTCATTTACTGCTCTCACAGACAAACAAGCGAGATGGACCTGAAACAATCAGCAGTGGTCACACCTACTAAAACAACAGCCATTCAGGAAGTAGACTGATAAGGTAAGTTAAATGAATATTCCGTGTTCTTTAAAATGTGAGCTTGACAGACTGCTTTTGTGGTCTACTGTGGTTTACCACAGAAAAAGAAAATGCAAATTATGTGTTTAAAAGCAAAAATGTGAGGCTTGCATTTGTGTTAAAGCTCTTACATGAATTCCTCTGAAAAAATGTGAGCTATGAGCTTTAAATTTGTCATTTTGAGGTGGGGCAACTTCTCTTAGTGGAAGATCTTTTGATTATGCATTACTGACGTAATTCCTGTGGGCGGAAAGGGTATTAACCACTTTTTCTTTTCAGTCTAATGCCAAGCACTATTAAAACCAGTATTGTCAACATTTAACCAAAAACTTGTGATTTCTAAAGCTAAAATGGGTAATCATTGGAATTTAACAATATATTTGAAAGCCACCGTTAAATAAACTGAGAATTACAAAACCTCTGTGTTTGTTTCTCATATACAGGAAGTAGACATAGTTTATATTCTACACAATTATTTGCTAACACAGTTCACGGGCCTGATGTATAAATGTTGCAATTTTCCACACACATATCCGAATTTATAAAAATAAAAAGACCACGTGTACGCACTCTTTTACCGGAGTGAGCAAAGAAATAAAATAAACAGAATGATTTTAAACTGTTTTCATTTTGATATCCAAATTTTTTCTTTCTTTTTTATACAAAATATTTACACAAAAGAAGATATTTCATATAAACAGTTGACTTCCACAGTATGGAAAAAAATACTATGGAAGTCAATGGGGTCCATCAAATGTTTGGTTACCGACATTCTTTAAAATATCTTCTTTTGGCTTCAGCAAAAGAAAGAAATTCAGGTTTGGAACAACTTGAGGGTGAGTAAATGATAACAAAATTTGAAGTTTGAGGTGAACTCTCTCTTTAAAGGAATTAAGCACTTAAAAAAAAAGTATATGAATTTAGATAAATATTTGTAGTGGATGCTCTGCTTTTGAACACTTTTCCTGTGGCGTGTGACATTCTAATGTTTTAATGACAGCGAGGAGTACTAGGCGCATGATAATTCCTCTTTAAACTAAATTGCAGAAGAGAAAATATTTTTTCGAGAACAATGATTCATGACGTGCACTTGACTCTGATATTATAATTCTGATAAACAAATAGCATTTATAGTCCATATCTCACATTTTCCTAATTTCTTGTATCACGTGGATGGGAATATGCATAGTAAAACTAGGCATAATAAGCTCCATGGTTATTTCAAAGAGACGGGGTGGAGATGCACGTACGCATAATCTTCCGCTGACTGGGTTTTATAAAGGGAATTTTGCGTAATTAATTTTTTTTAGGGCTGTCAATCGATTAAAAATTATAATCTAATTAATTACATACTCTGTGATTAATTAATCTAAATTAATCACATACATAATTTTTGCTGTGAAAGTATTAAATATTTCAATTCAAATGAATCAATGCAGGGTTTTTCCTGGGTCAAAAATGGTCTTTGTTGGTGACAGACATTGTCATCCACACAAACAGTAAAAAGTGCCCTACCCACGTGATCTGCGAGCCCGATACTGACAATAAAGTACCCGTCACTCTCACTGTAATTCTATCTTGCCCTCTTTGCAAAAAAAAAAAAAAAGGAAAAAAAAAAAAGTGATTTTATAGCTTTGTAAGAGAAGATGCTTTTTTGCTAAACCTGAAAAGTATTAAAAAGTAGCATTTAGAAGTTATATTAACTAATAATATAATTTTCTACCATATACAATTGAATGCACCTAGCTAACAACAACTTGCTTTGTTCTGGTTTCACCTCACTCCAGTCTAAACTGATTTTATAGGTAGGCCTAATTTACTAACTACACATTGTCATTTAAATAACCTGAAAATATTGTGGATTATTAAGGCTAATTTTACTAACCACTCTTGCTAAATGGGGTAAGCACGCTTATGTTCTCATTTCAGAGTTGTTCGAGTAAATGATTCATTATAGACCGTGTGGACAGATCAGTTGTTGTCATGATTCATTAAAATTAATCCGTTCAAATGAGTCATTAGGTCCGAATCGGACATGAGCGAACGTTGTCGCCTTTCATGCGAATCGCGACTGTCGTTAGGACATCGCAAAAGATTTGTCAACACAGAAAACACTTCACCACTGCATAGGATTTTCTTTTTGTTTACTGAAAGTGTGGTTTATGTCAGCTGCACGTGCAAGGGCGCCTGTCAGTGACGATGAGGTGACGTTCTTTTGAGCACTATTCACACCCAGCGGTTATTCAGGAAAAACATTCTCTGAAATCCGCCTCGTGAAACATGGATTCGGTCTTACGAACTTTTAGCATTGTGTCAGTTGATTTAGATTATTATGTGTGAGGTAGAGAGAGTGCAAAGACGGTGCTTACTTTGAAGAGAGCTTGCGCGCACGAGGGAGGAGCTCTGCTCGTTCTTGTCCGTCAGCGCAGCAGTCGTCTCCCTCCTTCATTTTACAGTCGAATGGTGGCTAGAGCGGCTCCGGGTTCAAAGGTCAATACGGAATGGATTAATCTGCGTTATTTTTTTTAACGTGTTATTTTTTCTCAGATTAATTAATCGAAATTAACGTGTTATTTAGACAGCCCTAATTTTTTTAAATATAAACATTTACACAGTTACTGTCAGAACTTGCTTTCATGACGAATTTATTTAAACATATTAAATTAAAACATTACTAACAGGTACAACTGCATATATTTAGTGAAATGCTCCTCTTTAGAGTTCATTTCTCTTGTGAACTAACATGCTGTGGACACTAAATGACTTGCATGAGGTAAATGTAATGCTAAGTGAGATATTATTCTCAAGCTGTTTTAATGATGTCTTTTCACAGTTGAAACACTGGTTTAGAGATTTCACGTAAATATATATATATATGCATAAATCGTCTGTTCTTCATCTGCATTTTTTTCTGTTGTGGCGGTTAGCAAATAGCGTTGCATTGCAGCCCACGTCCCCTTCTGGATTGGAGTGTGGATCGTCTGTGACTGACTGTATTCATTGTCTGACTGGTTGCACCAAACCACGATGGTTTTGGATGAATAAATGTTCCATTACACCCCTATTGCATACACATGATTTTATACATCTGAAAACTTTTGTGCGTACGTGAAATCTATAGCTTTTGTGCATATGCACACTTTTAAGATCAAATCTACTGAACATTTTATACATGAGGCCTGAGAAGTTTTGTTGGCCAGCAAATTGCTCCTGCTTATTTGTGTAGAGGATGTTTCTGGCCAATTGTATTGCTGAATTTATTACTTTCAATAAGTAGGAAGAAGGAAGTCTTGATCATAATTAAGAGAACTTGAACAATGGCATCACAGTATGAAATGTTAAAAATGTGTTACCCTCTCCAAGTCTTTGAAGTCCTCATCCAGTTTGGTTCCTTCTGCTCCTCCCACCTTCTCACTCACCATCTGAAACGCATCGGTACAAGGATTTTCAACCTGGCTGATGTTCTTTTTTTCTTTGTTTTTACCTAAACCAATGATATTTTCTATCCCCTAACCCTAACTTTTACAGAAACATTTAGCATTTTTAATAAAACTTTGTTTTAGTGTTGGACTAATAGAATATTATCCTTCAGAAAACATGCATGTGCAACAAAACATATTTGTGAGATTGCATGATAAAGTATTCAAATAGAAAAAAACATTCATTGGTTTGCAAATGTCCAGGAAAAGAGATCAGCTCTTATCTCTTACTTTGAAGCCTCAGGCTTACATCTAAATACGTGCTGCACATTCAGTTCGCATTAAAGAATGAGCGAGAAAGAGCAATGATGTTTGGCATGCAAGGAACTTCAAACAGATATTAAATTGTTCCTTTTGTGAGTGTGTTCACATAAGAACTGACTTTGTGCTGTAAAAATCTTACTTTGTCACAAAGTATAAAATTAAAGCTCATGTTCCTGTGCTTTGGTGCTCATGTGGGCGTTACAGGTTTGAGTCTGTGCAGCATTTCCCAATTTCATTCCCACTCTTTTCCGATTAATTTCTCATCGCTCTGCACTATACTATATATCCATCTAATTAAAATAAGTAAAATCTCAAAAAAATTGTAAATATTAATTATTTTTTAAAAACAAATCTCTGAAATCATTTTACACAGAAAATATGAGTGGCATTTTTCTAGGGTGTTGTAAGTGGTTGTTTCTGAGTGGTTGTTTATTATTAACATGAAAAGAGTCTACCCACAAGTGGCTCAGTTTTATTCACCACCAGGAGAAAATCAAAGGTCCAATCACTTAGAGACATAATAGCATACTTCTCCTCAGCCTTAGTAAACACTACTAATAAAACATGTGTGAAGATGAGAGAAAAGAAATAAGAACAGCGAAGGAAAGAAATTCACTCAGGAATGGTCTCTAAGGGCCCCTGTGGAGTTCCCCATCTGAGCTATTCCTGTTGTTCATCAATGATACTTCCTGTATGTGGCAGAAACACTTAAACTCAGTTTCACAAACAAGCACTCCCCCTTTATGAGCTGAACTCTCTCCAAACACAAACACAGAAAGTATGTATGGAGTATTGTATTCCAGTGAACAGGAAGCGTTTTGTGTACTGAAATCATACCAAAAGGAAAATATTCAAACAAATCCAAACAGCACAGCCTGGGTGGCATAATCCAAGCCAATAATAATTACCCTAAAAGTGTCTTAAGGCTGGAATACACTACTTCTGTGCATGTTTTTCAGTCTAGATATGTCACGATGATAAAGCTGGGTGCACACTGTACGATTTATAATGGTCCTTTACAACTGTTGCTAAGTTGTCAGACTGTACGAACATGCCATTTCACACTGTAGTATCTAAGTTGTCATTAATGTCAAATTGTAGTCAAGATGTGTTAAATCTGACGCACGCAAGAGGTTTGTGGTTTTACATTTACATCATCATCACACGGTGAGCTGCATTTGAAATGAAATGAAACTAAAAACTAGAAAAAAAAATATGTTCGTAGCAAGTTAAGGTTTAACAACAAACACTCACTAACTGTGTCATCAGGTTCTGCGCTCCTATTGGTTTTTGATTTGATGGTTGTCATAAGAGAAGCCACACGGCAGGACTGAGTATCAAATCTTCTAACTGACAGAATTTTGTTAGAGGTAGAATTTGATTGCAATGGTCAATAATCAGCTGTCTGTGAATATGTCAAACTAACAATCAAAGCCTTAAGATTTTGGCCTAGGATCCGAGGAATCTTTCAGTATTTACCAAATTTGTCTCACACAGCCAAATCGTGGCCAAAATCGTAGTGTGATCCAGTCAGAGCCAGTCTGCAGATTTTGGGCAGTCAGAGTTGACAGATTTTGCAGTCGTCAGATTTGAGATGAACCGCGGTGCAAGTGCGTGCCGAACCGTGGGTGGAGAACAGGACGGGTCTAGGGTTGTAACGGTATGAGATTTCCACGGTATGATAAACGTCTGGGTAAATATCACGGTTTCATGGTATCACGGTATACGGTATTAAACAATAAATTTTTATTTATACCATCAATTAAAATGACCAATAAATTAATTAAAATGTTTGTTTTCTCTATTCAGATTTCAATAAACAAAAACAATCAAATACATTTAATAAATTATTATGGATTAGAAATTGAACAACTTTTATTAATAATTAAAATTCAGAAATTCTGCTTTGACTTAATTCTTCTGTCTTTTATTTTTTTAATACAAATATTATCAAAAATGATGGAAATGAAATTAACTTTTTTTATAATTATTTTGAGAAGTACATTCTATTTAACAATCATAATAAATTTGTCAATTTCTTCGAGTTAAAAAACGGTCTTTTATTTTGACGGGATATAGTGAAGAGCTTTGAGTTTCAGTGTATTTGACAATGGTTTTTCTCAAATAAAATGATGAAATGCTCATTAAGCGCTATCTCAGAGCAACCGTGGATATGTTTGTGTTCATGTCCTCTGATAACGAGACGGCAAACACTGAAAAAACAATAAGAGCGCCGCGCCGTAAGTAAGCAAATGTACACGATATGATAACCGTACGTGTTCATACCGTGATATATCATACCAGTATATCGTTACAACCCTAGACGGTCGTTTTTTTTTTTTTTTTTTTTACAGAGAACCGTTATACACCCTTAGTTTTAATCATTATTCAATATTTCTCTATTGAACATTTTTTATTTAAAACATCCTCTCATAACATTATTTATGCCATTTAAATTGCATTCATACCACCTCTGAGCAGCATTAAACAGTGTGTAAATACATCTAGATGCAGCTTGTGCCACTGCAAAAATGGCTTTTGTGGACTGATTTCATTTGATTGAAATTATTTAGTTTAATTTATTGCTTTATTTATTATATCAATAATTAAATGAATAGAATTCTCAGAATTTGACAACATGTGACATACATTTATTAGGGTTATAGATCGTTGCCTTTATAAAGGTGAAAAATGCACCTGGGGGCAAATATTTTCCCATAATGGAAAAGGTGTGGCTGCTGTCTAAAGCCCCATTTCCACCGCAGGAACTTTTTCAAAGAACTAGGGACTTGGGTGGTACTCTGTGTGTTTCTGTCACAGGACCTAGGGTTTAAAGGTGCCCTAGAATTAAAAATTGAATTTATATTGGCATATTTAAATAACAAGGCAAATCTCAACATAACACCGACTGTTCCATAACAGTCAATATTTGCATATGCCAGCCCATGATCAAGCCATTAGACAAGGGCAGAACGTCTGGATGTGCACAGCTGAATCATCAGACTAGGTAAGCAAGTAAGAACAACAGTGAAAAATGGCAGATGGAGCAATAATAACTGACATGATCCATGATATCATGATATTTTTAGTGATATTTGTAAATTGTCTTTCTAAATGTTTCGTTAGCATGTTGCTAATGTACTGTTAAATGTGGTTAAAGTTACCATTGTTACCAAGTTACCAAGAGCCGTCGCTATTTTCATTTTTAAACACTTGCAGTCTGTATAATTCATAAACATAACTTCATTCTTTATAAATCTCTCCAACAGTGTGCAATGTTAACGTTAGCCACAGAGCAAAACCTCAAACTCACTCAGATTCGAATGTAAACATCCAAATAAATACAAGCAAGCGCGAGCTCCAGGGGCGGAGAGCATGAGCATTTAAAGGGGCCGCAGCATGAATTGGCGCATTTCTAATTATGCCCTAAAATAGGCAGTTAAAAAAATTAATAAAAAAATATCTAGGGGTATTTTGAGCTGAAACTTCACAGACACATTCAGGGGACACCTTAGACTTATATTACATCTTGTAAAAAAACTTTCAATGGCACCTTTAAATAAAGCTCTGGGTAAAAATGCCCCCCTCAAAAAGTCCCCGTTCACGAGGTAGTACTTTTTCAAAGTTCAGGAACTTTTGGAGGTGGGTCTTGGGTGCTGAACAAGCTGATTGGATGAGTTCACGCAGCATTTTGATCGGTTGACTCCATGCAGCATTTTATTTCAACCAAACTTTTTTTTTAAAAGTCTGTTGCAGAGCACGCAGTAAGAGTTGTTTGCTATTGGAATCAACAATGGAGTTTAAAAAACACGACCGATGGAGTTAAGCTTATATATGGAGCACAAAATCCAGTGGGAACTGGAAGGTCGCACAAAGTCCTACATCACCAGTACTTTAGACCACGATGGAAATGCAGTACAACAAAAAAAAAATTCTGGGGGGAAAAAATTTTCCTGGGACAAATAGTTCCGGGTAATTTCGGTGGAAACGAGGATTTTGTGGAAGAAAGGGGGTATGCAGAAGGATGTTAAATGCTTCAGGGGGTACTCCACTCTAAAAAGTTTGGGAACCAGTGGTGATTTTTTGATTAATTGCCTCATCCGGGTATTTAAAGTGCACTTTTGGCATACAAATGGGATGCACCTATAGTGAGCATCGGTGCACTGGTTTTCACAGTGCATTGTGGGAGTTTTTAGGGAGCAAACGTTTCAGTGCACTAGAAGGATTTCGCGATTGAGACAGCCCTCAAAATGGCCGACTCCCTGATCAGTGCCCTGACTACTGAACTAGTGATCTGACTGAGATGCATCCAATAATTCTATTCACTCAAAGGAGATCAAACATATTTGATATTCTGAGCCGATTTTAGAACACATATTGTTTTCATTTGTCATGTTTCTGAGGGAGTTTGTTTTGTTGACTTGAAAGTGTAATAGTGTGTGATCCTCAGTCGTTTAGTCTATGTTGCCAAGTTTTTCTCTGTAACCATTTACAAAGTTGGCAAGTGTATGATGCCTAGTGTTTTGCTTTACACAAAATGACAAATCGAGTATTCCAGCTTTTAGTCATCATCATTATTGTGAATTATTGTTACTGTTTAGTTCTTGACTAGCCATTAATTGTTTTAAAGAACCAGGATTTCCATGTCAAATTATAAAACAGAATTGGTCGTGCTTGAACTGCAAAAACAACAAAGTAGTGTTTGTGAGAGCTAATTTTAACAGATAGCTTTGGAAACAAGTCAACAGCTAAGACTAAAAGTTGGGAGTTAATTAGTGAAGAAATATCACAGTAAAACATTCAAAACTTCTCTCCCTATAGGGTGAATGCCACTACAGATTTTCACGGCTCTTTGAATCTCATACAGACAAATGTTTGTAAAACACACACCCAGTCTTCAGAGAGATGTAACACGTGTGCATGCATGTTTTATTGACAGCCCTTCATACAGTGGCTCTATTGTATAGCTCTGAGCTGCTAGTGTCCTATTATGATTCAGATGGAGGTGTGGACATAGACACTGATCACAGATCACTTTTCTAGAATATGATATGAATAAAATACAGTTGCACAAAACACTCCATCTCAAATTAATCTAATCTTAAAGTGCTTGTATTCATGTAAAGCAATCAAAACTGAGGTGATTTTGTGATGCACATTATCAATATGATTTCATAGTTATGCACAAATACTGAAATTTTTGACCAATCCTGATGAACTACAATAATTACTTTTTTGTAATGGCTGATACCTGATATGATAACCAATGGTATCAACATATATATGATAATATTGCTGCTGATTATCTTTCACTATCTGGTGCAACTAATCCATATAATTAAAAGTGAAATTGAAATACTTCTGTAAAGAAAATCATACATAGGCACAATTTATATTTGTCAGGAAAACTAACTTCAAGCATTTAAGCAGAGAGGTTTAGATCAAAATCTAAAGAGGAAAAAACAACCCTCTGCTCCTAATATCATCTTTAACAGATTGATACTGATCATTTAGAAAATAAATAAATAAATTTACACGCCAACATTCAAGCCACTGTATGGTTTAGGATTAAAAACATTTTTATAATGCTGCACGCTTTCATATGAAAGGGAAGTCATATAGTTTGCATAGTTATCTCTACCCTAAGGCAAATCTGACAACTTTTTTTTCTAGCATACAGGAACAAAAGCATCAGCTTTACACATTACAATATGAAATACACAACTTAGCCCACATGGAAATACGCTTCAGTTTTAAATAAACACTTCTCGTCAAGCTGTACAAGTAAATGCCACCTAGAACAAAAAAAGAGCAGGTGATAAAGAAAGAAAGGGGAGGGAGGGAAAAGTCTGAAAGAAAACACCTGTTCTATTTGGCGGGCAGGTACTATACTTGCTGTGTACAAGAATCCAGTCTGACAGCTAAATTAAAACACTGAATTCTTCACACACCTCTTATAAATCTTTTGCACGAATACATAGCTGGATTTTTCCAAGGCTAACAGGTGACATCAAAGCAGGGATCTCTATTTCACAACACCAAAATGCCTCATTTTTACTCCTGAGATTCATTATTTAATCCACAAATTTAAAGGATTAGTTCACCAAGAATTCCATGATTTACTCACCCTCAAGTCATAGGTGTATTTAACTTTCTTCTTTCAGTCAAACACAATCGGTGTTATGTTAAAAAATAAATCCGAGCTTTATAATGGGAAACGGGGTTAATAAAGGCCTTCTGAAGCAAAGCGATGCATGTTTGTAAGAAAAATATACATATTTATAACTTTATAAACTATACTCACTGGCTTCCGGTAATACGCATACGCGAGTTCTGGCAGAAGAGTGACTTCTGAACAGACGGATGACGTAACGATGAACGCGGAAGCGCAGAGAATAGAGTAAAACAAAACACCAGTCATGAATTAGAAGCCAAAAGTGAACATTTTTAAAGAGAAATGTTGGAGGATTTCGATATAAGAGAAGAGGAGCTTGAGTTTGTTGCCCAGCTGTATTTGTTTGAACCACGAGATGCGTCTACTTCTACATCCTAGGGCTGCACGATATATCACATGAGATTGTCACGTGCATTTCATCAGTAAAGCCGGTTCCCTAATTACCACTAAATCGCCATCACCTGCTTTCAAATGGAGCGGCATTTAATAGACAGAGCCGTAGATCACTGAAAAGCCACGCAATATCGTGTTCATTATCGAAGGCGATTCATCTGCGGTATGAACGCGATATTGCGTGGCTTTTCAGTGATCTACGAAATGCGCGTGACAATCTCATGCGATATATCGTGCAGCCCTACTACATCCTACATCGGGTCAGAGGTCACTCTTCTGCTGGAACTAGACTCATATATAAGGCCATTACCAGAAGCCAGTGATTATAGTTTTTAAAATTATAAATATGGATAATTTTCTTACAAAACTGCACCGCTTCGCTTCAGAAGGCCTTTATCAACCCCGTGGAGCCTTATGGATTACATTTATGATGGATGAATGCACTTTTTAGGGCCTCAAAATATAAGGTACCATTCACTCCCATTATAAAGCTTGTAAGAGCCAGGATATTTATTAATATAACTCAGACTGTGTTTGACTGAAAGAAGAAAATCATATGCACCTAGGATGGCTTGAGGGTGAGTACATTTTGGGATATTTGTCATTTTTGGGTGAACTATCCCTTTAAATTTGCTGTCTGCGGAGGATGTGATAACATCTTCACAGCTGGAAACAGTTATAAATAATTGACAGCGGGACAGCAGGCAATGTTGGTCAGCAAACAAAGGACAGCATTCTTACATTCAGTCTGCACTGTTTTTTAACTGTCATCTATAGCTGTTGCATCATATCTTTCCGTTTTATTTTTAAGACAACATGTCAAGTTATATCTGTTCAACTTTTGAGACTCTGCCTCCTTAGAAAATCAACAAACCAAATAATTTGTCAATGTACTAACATCTAAATACCGTGAGAATATTTATGAGTTGAATCAGTTTGAATGTTTTTGACTCTCCAAATTTCAGCTTACCACAAATAATTCAAACTTCAGCCCCGTTTTATTTATACTTTATGTAAACAGACACTATGATCCTTTTCAACATGAACAATGACTATGTTAAACTATGACATTAAGATCAAGATGGAACATGCATTCTGTTATTCTGACTGACAAAAGCCAATAAGGAAAAAAGTTAACTAATGACTTTACTCTTTACTACGTACGAACATCAAGAAGTTCTGCATTTTCAACCCTGCAGGCTTTAGGTTTTATTGTAATGAGGCTCAGTGGCTGCAAGATCTCCCATCTGACATTAAGATGCTTTCAAATGATTCTTCTGCAACATGTAGGTGCATGTTAGACTTGTTTTGCGTGAGCAAAAAGGGTAAAGGAATGCTAGACTGGCTTGTTAGACAAAAACTTGTTAGACAAACACTTGTCTGAAATAGCACTGTGTTTCATAAACAGGCTTCATTCTGATTAAATGCATTATGACTGTTTTGGAGTAGAAGACGGATTAAAAGCTAATCCAGCCAAACAAATATATCATCTGAGAATCTCATTCAAAATCACTTTGTTTATCTGCCTGGCATGGACTTAAACCACTACACAAGATTCACAAGTATCTGAGAAAGGTTGTTTACCAACCACACAATGAAATAAAGCAGCATTATTCACACTGAATAGAAAATAAGTGAGGTAATTTGATCCGAATGCATTTTTAGTCATAACTTTCTGTGAGGTATTACTTACACACAATGCAAATTTTTGGCAAAGAAATAATGGAACTGGAATGCAAAGAAATAATGATATATAATATTATAATATTGAATATCATTTAAACATTATAGCAGCATTTATTATAATGCCTATTATTTATGGCTGCAAACTGTATAAATCATCGTATTGCAGTATTTTTAAAGTGTAATACAATAATTATTGTGTTACTTGTTTGCATATAAAAAAAAAAAAAGCTTCAAAAGAAAAATGTGCATCATGGTAATTTTTCTGCACTACAGTAAAGAGAATTAGAGGGTAAAATATGCACATTCATCATGAGAATCACATTGCAAAATGTTGCAATAGTCCTAAAAAAATAGGCTTAATTTTGTTTATGCAAAATAGAACTTCTTATACTTCTCCTCTTTACTGTGACCTGGACATGTTTTTGTACAGTATCGATAGAGAATAATGTTTTCTTCACACATTAGTGGTAATATTGTGTGCATCACCTGCAGACAGCTCCTTAGTGCACATCAGCTAAAGTACTCTGTCAGTAAAGTACATGTGGTTCCAGCTTAAAACACTCAGCGTACAAGTTTCATATAAACTGTTGACCACAGGTTTATCAAGGACAAGGTGGTGCAAAAAAATGTGTTGCAATGTTTTTGTCATGATGATACACCCAGTGCATTAACAGCAACCTGTTATCACTTTGATTGTGTCATATCTGTATACTTCACTATAAAAAAAACTTTATAGTAAAATATTTATAGATCTAACTTCAGAGACGTGATTTGAAATTATATGAGCTTGGTTTATTCATAAAGCGCTTGTCTTTTGAGGTCACTCTCTGGGTTACATCTGTTTCCTGTAAAACAAAGGTTTTCCCTATAAATATTAGATTTAAATTTTAGATATAAAAATCTATTATAAACTTTAAAAAAGAAAATAAAAAGTATGTATATATAAATATATAAACTACAAAGTGTCTCAAAATGTATTGAGCTGCCTATCCAGACGTGTTCAAAACGCACTTGTGATCGCCAAGTATGTTGTCTATGTAGGGTTCTCACTAGATTTTAAAACACAGCCAGACTTTAACTTTTACTTCACCACAGCAGAGACGACCCCGGATGAAATAATTCAAACAAGTTGAAGAGACGCCGCAAATCTTTCTTTATAACTTACGGTATATTATTTGTTTATTGTTGTATCTAGTCTGTGAGTTTATGCTCGTGCACCAGTTGACGTGGAAACACTCACCTGACTCGCTTTATAAAACTGTTTCTTCAGTCCGGCAACAGACATCTTTGCGTCGGATCCTTTCGCTCTGACAAATTTAGATGTTATTTAATTCACCCAATATTTAAAAATTAAACTATAGGCGTCAATAGAGCTGTAAAAAAAACAATCACAACTCCTTCTTCCTGCTCGGCCAGAGTTTGAACCTGCAGTGAACGTCACAACCCTTCTACACTGCGACGCGACGCAACTAGAACGCTCCCGTACACGCGTCGCGTATAATAAGAGAGTTCTGATTGGTCAACTGGTTGCCGACGTCAGGGTTCCCGTTTCTAAAGATTTCAATATTAATGTCATTTTCTTCTAAGTTCGTTTTGTAATGTATTAATATTACGTGTTTTATATTACTTAACGTGTACTTTGTTATGTGTCTCTGACAATAGAACAAAATAATTATGGAAGCATAACTATCTGAACTGATTGAGTGCGTCGCGTTGCTTGCCGACAGAGCTGAGTGCAGAAAACTCTCCAGCTTCCGGGTTAAACTTTCGCCTGTGAACAGTTTACTATGTTTACCACACTTAATACATTAAATTTGTTACTATGTTTTTACTAAAAACAGCAGTCAGACAGCATGAATACACAAAAATCCATAAATACATTTTTACATTAAAAAAGAAACCTGTAACACGCTGAAACAAAATGTTTATATATACTTTACACTTTAAGATGACTTGGAAATTGTCCCAATCAACTCATCATGTGTGTGTATATATATATATATATATATATATATATATATATATATATATATATATATATATATACTACCGTTCAAGTTTGGGATCGGTAAGATTTTTAATATATTTTTTTTGTCTGCTCACCAAAATTGCATTTATTTAATTAAAAATACAGTAAAAACAGTAATATTGTGAAATATTATTACAATTTAAAATAACTATTTTCTATTGGAATATAATATAAAATGTAATTTATTTCTGTGTTGGAAAAGCTGAATTTTCAGCATCATTTCTCCAGTCTTCAGTGTCACATGATCATTCAGAAATCATTTTAATATGATGATTTGCTGCTCAAGAAACATTTATTATTATTATCAATGTTAAAAACAGTTGTATACTTTTTTTTTCCAGGATTCCTTGATGAATAGAAAGTTCAAAAGAACAGCATTTATCTGAAATACAAAGCTTCTGTAGCATTATACACTACCGTTCAAAAGTTTGGGGTCAGTAAGAATTTTTATTTTTATTTTTTTGAGAAGAATTTAAAGAAATTAAAAAAAAAATTCAGCAAGGATGCATTAAATCGATCAAGTGACAGTAAAGACATTTAAAATGTAACAAAAGATTAGATTTCAAATAAATGCTTTTATTTTGAACTTTCTATTCATCAAATAATCCTGAAAAAAAATATTGTACACAAATATTTTGTACAATTGTACACATTAAATGTTTCTTGAGCAGCAAATCATCATATTAAAATGATTTCTGAATGATCATGTGACACTGAAGACTGGAGTAATGATGCTGAAAATTCAGCTTTGCCATCACAAGAATAAATTACATTTTCAAATATTTTCAAATAGAAAACAGTTATTTTAAATTGTAATAATATTTCACAATATTACTGATTTTACTGTATTTTTAATTAAATAAATGCAACCTTGGTGAGCAGACGAAACTTCTTTTAAAGACATTAAAAATCTTACCGATCCCAAACTTTTGAACGGTAGTGTATATATATATATATATATATATATATATATATATAAATATATATATAGTGTGTGTGTGTGTGTGTGTATAATCTAAGATAATTTAGCAAAGTAGACAAATCACAAGGGACAACATTTCTTTTTAAAGAATAAGATCCATCTTTAGTTTTTATTTATTTTTTCATGTAGTCATATTCTGTCATATAATTCAGGCTGAAAGAACCTGTAATAGTACATCAGCAGAAAGAGGAAAGGTTTTTGACACTTTGTGATTGACATTCACAAAAATATATATATATTTAAATATAGCTACAGGACACAGTGATCAAGAATACGGGTCTCCTATTCGGTGCAAAGTGTGTGTGTGTATGTGTGTGTGTGTGTGTGTGTGTGTGTGTTGTCGGCAGAGGATACTGGTGAGACAGAGACCAGCTATCTCCCTGAGAATAAATCTTTTTTTGTGTGAAACACACAGAAGCAGAAACATTTCTTCTACAAAAAACAAAAACAAAATAAACATGGAAATTGCTTTACAGGGAGACTGAATGAGACAGTTTTGTCTTAACAGGAAGGCATGCATCAAAGGCCTAGAGGTGGGGATTGTCAAAACAACACATTTAATAATACATTGCACAGACATATTTCCCATAATTCTCATTCTTAAACCAAGGGCAGGCTACACTCCTTGACGTGAGAGGTTTGTAATGTTGGGCACACAAAAAGAAGACAGATTTTCTCTTGTTCATTAAAAACTGAGATACAAAACCATATCTTTCTCTTTCATACAGAATACAACATCAGTCGTTCATCCGAATCACTTAAAACCAGTCGTGTAGTATATATAGTAGTACTATAAACAATACCGTGAACCTCGACTCAAAGGAGTAGCTGAGAACTCTGTTGAAACTGTGTTTTTGTTGTACTATGGTGTACTAGTAGGAAAAATAGGATGGAAGGACGCGATCCGGACCACAGAAATGGACAAAAGGAGAGGTGATCGACAATTTACAAAATAATACAACAGAAACCACAGCCGTGCTCACTGGCGTATCTGTACCCAAAACCTACAGGACTGAGCTTTGATGGAATCTCCTTTTCTCTTGCTTAGACATAACATCCGCAGATCCGCAGATGTCAATGTCGGCACACCATCCAGCTTGGCTCTCTTGTTAGCGTTCTGTCCGGAGCAGCTCCAGAACAAAATGGGCAAAAGTCAGTCCAAACCCAGTTCGTTTCTCTGGTCCGGTACTTCCATGCACAAGACGGAAGAATTCAAAAGCCGGCTGATGAAAGTCCTGGCTCTTTAACATTCCCATCTCTCTTCCTTACACGCTCCACCTTTCTTTCTCTCTCTCTCTCTCTCTCTCTCTCTTCGCTATCTTGACTAAATAGACTAATTTATTTACATTCCTATTCAAAATAATCTTTTAGAAATGTCCATATAAATGAAATGAACATTTAATTGTTTCTTATTCTAAAGTGGCATTTACAAGGGAAGGGGACATGGGACTGAGGTTTCTCATTGCATTAAAATGACAACAAAAAAATAAGGTGCAGCACCAAACACTGTCAAAATGTGCCTGAGCAAATAAGAGCATGTGTGGATGGAATCACTGCTTAGAAAGTTGTGTTCGCCAATCCTTTACAGTCATGCCCAAGTTTGCAAACTCCTTATATATCTGTTTTGCATTTAATATTGTGTGCTTTTGCAGTTGTTTGCTAAAGTCTAATACCATACTGAATGTGTCAAGTTCTGCTGAATATGAGGTATGCGATCATGTAAATAACTGTTAAAGTGAGGATTGCGTGGTTTTCTTTGCGTAATTGTAACAAAACAAGGCATTCACAAACGCTTGGTCATGACTGCACGTTTGTAGTGATAATCAGGTTGTTCTATTGCACATTAGAAAAGAGTTTAGCACACTTATGATTTCTGGTTCGTTTAAATAGCTTTAAAGGATGTCTTCCAGGTTAAATACAAGTTCAACTCAGATGCTAACAGATAAGTTAAGCACTATAAGGGGCAATCGTTTTATAACCATACAGTTGCCCCATATACTTCCACTATAAGTGCATTTCTGTCAATGCATGTTTGTTTTCACAAACTGAAAGATTATTTAAGAATTATTTTCTAAAGCCTTTTTTCTTAATGTATTATTTTCATTAAATTAAATTAAACATTTATTTTAATTAATATTATTATTATTACAAACTTGTATTTAACATGAAATGTTCATTTAAAGTAGCACTGGTAACATTGGTCCCTTCATTTTTAACGAACAATCTGGGCACATTAGGGTTTTTTTTGAGTGGATTGTCAAAGTCTCATAAAGCAAAATGCAAGACCAAAAGTGCATTGTGTACATTCGGCCTCAAATCAAAATAAGTGCCTTTGCTTTGGGATACATTCATGATTCGTTTGAGGGGAGAAGGAGGGGGAAAAAAGCGATATTAGTGCTTAAAGAGTGATTCGTCGGGGAAGGACGTGTGACTGTCACCTAGTACGTAGGATGCACTTCATTAAAAAAGGTGTTGTGCTCTCCTGAATGTTCATGTGGAAGAGAGTTTGATCCTGTAAAATTCTTAAAATCATATTTATAAAACCTCCTTTATAAAACCCATTTAAATAGCTCTTCGTGTACAGATGCAGAAGGAATAGTAGCATGCTTAGACATCAACAAAGGGCCTTTGCAAGCATACATCTGTACATTTAAAGATCATTTAGGAGTGCTTCCGTAAAATAATAAAAGATTTGAGAGCACAACTCCAGAAATAATCCATATATGAGTGTGTTTGTGTGTGTTGTCGAATCTGAAATACTTTGTTGGCCCCTGTACTGTAGCAGCATGTGTTTGTGCACATGAACGTGTTTGCAGCGGGTTAAGTGTGTGTGTGGTGTATTGTGTTTGTATGTAGGCTGACAGTGCTGCAATAGACTGAGGATTCTCCCTGGAGGTTTTTAAAATGTTTTTCTTTGAAATGCTGTTTTTACACGTAATGGACTCTCTTTAACACAAGCCTATAATTTCCCCTTCACACTCTCTCTCATTCTCTCCCTCAATATCTCCCTCACTCTAACTG
Organism: Megalobrama amblycephala; assembly: GCF_018812025.1. NCBI lineage: Eukaryota > Metazoa > Chordata > Actinopteri > Cypriniformes > Xenocyprididae > Megalobrama > Megalobrama amblycephala. The sequence continues at coordinate 6,609,584 of NC_063060.1, read as the reverse complement.
TTGGTGGAGTCAGGGAAGTTGATCTCGCTGCCGAACACTTCCCTGTACAGAGGCGGGAAGCTGTAGGCTGTTTCCGGGTGAACCAGGCGGAAGAACTCCAGCTTGTCAATATGGAGGTTACAGATCGACTTCATCTGTGGTAGTTTGGACACCATCTGTGAACACAAGACAATGAGTTGTTACTCCACAACAAAGAACTAAAACTACTGGATAAAGTCTCACAAACACTTTTTTTGCATTGATATTTAACAGTAGAAAAATGACTGATTCAAAAGTTTGGGGCTGGTTGCATTTTTTCTATCAACAATACAGTAAAAACTGCAATACTGTAAAATATTATTACAATTTAAAATAACTGTTTTCTATTTAAATATATTTCCAAGTCTTCAGTGTCACATGATCCTTCAGAAATCCTAATATGCTGCTCAAGAAACATTTCTTATCATTATCATCAGTGTTGAAAACAGTTGTGCTGCTTAATATTTTTTTGTGGAAACCATTATAACATTTACATTGTAACAATGTAAAAGTCTTTACTGTCATCCTTGCTGAATAGAAGAATTAAAAAAAAAAAATCACAGTGTCCCCAAACTTTTGAAAGCCCGTGTATATTTCGTAAATTGTGACAGTTTGCATTGAATGGACAGAATGTATGCAAGAAAAAATAAATAAAAAAACATGGCATGTTTTTGTCGCATAACATTTACAGGTCAAAAACAATTGTGCTAAACCTTTTGACCCATAAATTATTCTATTGACTGAAAAACAAAAGTTATTATGTTCAATTCAGTGGTATAGATATATCTTTATACAACAGTTAGTTCTGGTTCTTGAATCTGATTGGCTGATAGCCTTTTCCAGTCAAGCAATATTCTACTTATATCAGACGGAAACCGTTTCACAATTTGTATCACTCATTTCTCACAGCGAGCGTCAATGGTGGAGGAGCAAACTGACTATAATTTTACAAATACTTCTGTTATTGTATCACAGAATGTAGTTTTAAGACTTTTTAAGTGAGTATGTAGTTGTTTAGACAAGTGTTTCTTAACTGGTGGGTCGTAACTTCGAATTTGTGTGAGCCCCCTGCAGACGGAGAGCTATCGCCTGCTGCGATGCGTCAGCCAGAGCCCGAGGAGAAGAGGACAGTGCTGACCCTCGTCCCGGAAGTGGAGCTCCATAGTGAGTCTCACCAGTGGCGTGAGCCCGCGACATCTTCGGACGAGGGAATAGTGAATATGGACAATGAGGACTGGCTGAGAGACTTCAGTGAGGAGGTATTGACTCCCACCCTATCCCACCCCTTCATCATCACAGTTTCTAGACAGCACTAAAGACTGCATGAACTATGATTTATTGGACTGTGTTATACTTACCGTTATTCTGTTGAGTTTTGTGTTGCCGCCATCACTGCGAAGCTCAGCCAGTCCTCCAGCCCCGTGCCCTGCTGTGACATCGAGCCACAGGTTGTGCTACCACCAGCAGCGTCTGTGCGACTCTGACTCAGGCCTCTGATCTCTTTGCTCCATCTCGGCCCATCGACCTGTCAGCTCCGCATTGGCTCCTCCCACCTTCGGCTCCACCGGAGACCCTCTGCCTTGCGGCTCCACCGGGTTCCCTTGTCCCACCGGCTCCCCCTTGGCCAGTCGTCACTCTACTTCCGCCACGGACTTGTGGGCCGTCTGCTGCGCTCTGTTCCTCCACCCATACGGCTGCTGCGGGGTCCTCCTTCCCTTCGGCATCGCCTCTGTCCTTTGTCACAAAGGCTCTGCCTCAGCCCTCGGATACTCTGGCTCCTCCTCCGACGCTCATCGCTGTGGCATCGCCTAGATCTCTAGTTCCAGCAATGTCACTCGTTTCCATCGGCTCTCTGTCTGTGCCTATGGATCCATCGGCCTCGTCTCCTGCGGTTGTCCCCCAGTTGTCGTCAGCCACGACACCATCTTGGCTCCTCCTTCCCTCCTTGGGCTGTCGGCACTGTTTGGCTCTGGGTCTGTGCCAGTGGATTATTTCCACCATTGCCACCAGGGGATCTCCAAAACCCCCTCCATCCCTCCCTCTGGTCTTTTATCAGTTACGGCATGAGGTTGCGCCTTGCCGGAGGGGGGAGTAATATCACCATTATGTTAAGTTTTCACGGACTTGTAGTTATCATGGACTTTTAGTTTGTTTTCATTCATCTCATGTGTTCCTTTGTTTGATTTTCCCACCACTGTTTTGTTCTTTGGTTACTGTTATTTGTTCACTCTGTTCAGGTGCACCTCATTAATTATCTTTGTTTGAGTCACTATTTAGTTCTTCCTTCACAGTCAGTCATTGTCCGGTCACTCTTACATTTAGTGTGTGTTGCCCTGCCTGTTTTATCATTAAACTTGGTCTGTTTGCCTACAACCATCTGTGACATGTATTGTGTATTTTTACCAGGGTAACTGTTGTTTTATTTAACCACAAAATACCATTTTATGTTATTTTGTATATTTTTAAATGACTGGTTGCTCATACCAAATTACTACCTTTATTGTATTAACAAAAACTTTTTTGGTACTGCTATTTAATAGCCTTACCTTGTAGTGTTTATTCATCATTTATTATTCATCATTCATTAGTCATATTCTTACAATTTATGTGAACATTAAGTAAAGTGTGACGGTACTTGTGTGCATCAACCATTTTTGTGCCGAATTATATTTATTAAAATTATATATATATATATATATATATATATATATATATATATATATATATATATATATATTTTTTTTTTTTTTTTTTTTTTTTTTTTAGGAATTAGGTCAAATTCCTAAAAAATTGGGTCATGGTTTAATGACCAATGGAAAATGTAGGTCCCATGGCCAAACCAGTTGAGAACCACTGGTCTATACCTCAAATATGTGACTTATATATAAACATAGCACCTATTTTAAATTTTTTTTTCAGAGATGTGTGCTCCAGGCCACCAGTGGCCACTGGCTCTGATGTAGATAGTGGTTAAACATGAGATATAATTTGTTTTGGGTATATCAATTGGCAATCTTTGGTCTTATTGATCAATTACTTGTTCCAGAGCAAATCGATTTGGCTAAGGGCAAAGTTAAGTTTCATAACTTCATATTTGTATTTAACATAAGGCCTGTACTAAACTAGAGTGCTGCTTTTGTACTTTTGACTGAATTGTTTGCTTGTGTTTATTTCCTATTGTACAAAATTCTTATACTTTTATAATGGCTATTATTGTTCATTTAAATATTATTGTTCAATAAATAAAGTGGCGTGACGTGTGGCCAAGTATGGTGTCCCATACTCAGAATTTGTGCTCTGCATTATTTTTACTTTAAACAACACCTTATAAGACGCAACCAACAAATGCATTGACTAGTGCTGTCATGGGAAATCCCCTTAACTGTTAAAAGGATACCAAGACAAAGATATCACTTTCCTCAGTGGACATTCAAACTGATTTTTATTAGGAGTATAAGACTGACCTGAAGAATAAATGCTATATCAGATGCAGATAATATACTCACTTTGTCGATATCTCTCTCATAATACTCTACTCTCCTTCGTTGCTAATTTTAAAGTGGCATTTTCAAATTCATAACAAAGGCTTGGGCTCATCTGTTAAACTGTCAATTTGAGATTTGAAGGAAGTAGTTCCACACACAAGAGAGTTTTTAAAGACACTCCATTGTTGTTTCTTATTTATTTACACACTTGTGCCGTCAAACTGTTGTATATACATTAAATATTCTCAAAGTTTAACCGTTTATCTGTAAAGAGCCATGTGTGTCTGGTTCCTCACCTTGTCCAGTTTCTCAGTAGTGGCTCCATTCATGTGCAGGCTGTGCTGAAGTGCCACGTAGACCTTCTCTTGGAGCTTCTGAACCTGCTGAGACTCCGTCAACCACGGCCGATCTGAGCGCCACACAAACACAGAGCAGGGGTTTCAAACTGTGAGAATTTGTCTCATTTTATGTCACTGTGCAAATCTGACCATGGCACATATTACCTTTTCTGAGAGCACATAAACCTAGCTTTAAAATCCTTTTCTTCAGCGAATGAGTCACTAAATTGGTAGCAGACATGGGTGTGAGTGTCTCACCTGGAGCCAGCAAGACCGCGGCGCTGAATAAAGCCATTTCTTCCTCGCTCAGCTGAAGACGACTCAGACTTTTAGCCAATTCAAAGACAGTGTTCACCAGGTCATCACACCCTATAAACACATACACATACTAGTTACCAGGCTGAAGATGGAGAAATAAATTACATTTCCACTAAGGTCCATAATTTACCCTGAACCAATCTCTTTTTGTTTAGCATGAAATGACTTAATGGATCTATTGGGTTCCATTAGCGTAAAAGATGAATTATAAAGGAAATTATAAGAGGTTCTGGGCACAGAGCTTCAGAGTAATTTATCTTTGCTTTGCTTTATTGCGAATATAATAGTTGGCCTCTATGTCCGTATTGTGCATTTAAATTCGCAATGAAATGGAATTTCTTTCTTACTGTGATATACTTCAGAGTATAATAGATTATCAAAAAATCAAAAATGTAGGGTGGAGACTTGGCTTTATGCGCCAGTTGAGGCATATGAATGTAGGGTTTAAGTGCACTAAATGATTTAAGTCCTGCATAGGTCAAGAGAGAGAAGTCTGTCATTTTCACCGGAAGGTTCAGTTATGACATTTTGATTAAACATTACAAGGTCAAAAATTGTTCACAATATTGTTCACAATAAGATCCATTTAAAAATAAATAGGGTGAATTTTCAATTTATGCTGACTTTAAACATATGCAATTTGACAAAAAGACAATAAAATAAAGAAATGGTATTATCTACAAATCATTCTAACTTATTCCAAAAATAAAAGTCTATATTTAATATATTGTGCACTGAGTGCTTTCTTCAAAGCTTCCATTTAACTTTGATGAGCTATCACTCACCCGAGCATCACTTGTATTAACTAACTGGGTTAAAAACCCATTAACTCTTGTGCCTTATTGATTCATGACGCCTCCACTCTTGCTCTTAAGAGGATGCTGGTGTTGTGTATTATAAAGTAAAAGAGGATGCGTTTGAAATGGAATACTAGCGTACTGCTTGCTGCAAAGTGTACACTGTATATTGTGTTACATAGTTTCACATTTTGAAAAAATTCACATCATTATTCTGATACATTGTAATCACATGACTTGATTATCTCTACGCAATCTTATGTGCATGGTTAAATCCGCAAAGGTTATTCTACAGAAAATGTTACTTTGCATTTACAATCCAATTTGTGTAAAATAGTCTTGAAAGTCTGATTAAACAATGAGTCAAGAAGCATATTTTAAAAACTGGTGTTGACATTGGCTGAATTTGGAATAGCATACTACTATATGGCATAAATAGTATGTAGTATCCTAACATGCTATTTTGATTTTAGCGATTGCATCTAGTTTATTTCATTAAATTGTGGGATGCGGAATTCAGTATGAATGTGTTGTATATTACACATTTTCTCATATATAGCAGATCAACCGTAGGTATTATATGCATACTCCTCACAGTATACTGCTGAAATAGTAGGCATAAAATGGTAGCATGCTATTCTGAACATATCCAGACACTTACCGAGAGCTTTGAAGAGCTGAGGGCTGGCAAACTTGCCATCAAAAAACATAGTGTTGTTGGAAGAGTTGTAAGCGCGACACATTCGGATCAGCAGGACTTCCAGACATCCTGGAATAGTAATAGAGAGAAAGAGAGCGGCAAAAAAAACATGATGGGGGGAAAAGCAGAAAGAAAGAGAGAGATGGAGACAGAAAGAGAAAGATAGAGAGAAAACAGATAAAAGAGTGCAGGGGAGGGGGAAGGAAAAGTGGGAATATGCTCCACCGTGCAAAAATACAGACAGAAAAAAAATATATTATTTTTTTTTTTACCAAATATGGGAACAACAAACACCATCAAAATGAAATGTCATTGTGTTTGTGATTGTTTTAAATGACATTTAGAGATTTTGAATTTTGTTTAGTGAAGGGTTTTTTCATACGGTAAGCACAAAGTGTAGAAGTAGATAGAATGTTGGAGAAACAAACACAAGAGGAGACAAACGTTAATACAAGTTTCAAATTTAAGACACAGCAGAGTGGAGACAGAACAGAGTCCCGTGGGGCGAATTCACAAAACAGTTATTCCCAAAAAAAAAAAAAACCTGCGTTTTATTCTCTAACCACTCACAATCCAGTTTAATCAGCCACTACATACACTGAAATAGTGTTTATTGTATTGTATTTTTTTAACAGAAAATTCCCAATTGATGGTATATCTATGGTAGAATTGCATTTTATCCAGGCATATATTCAACACAATGCAGTCAAGCACAAATTGCGCATTTTAAAGAGTCATTTCAGATGTTTGGATCAAAATGCATCATCCACATCCAAGCATTCAGCTAGACTGAAAACTGCTCTCTGCAAATTGCACTCAACACTAATTTAGTGGACGTGTTTTGATTTGGCATTACCTGAATTGCATGCCAATATCTGCCCTTAGAGTATTCTAGATGTAGTATGAAAGACAATGCTCAAGAAACTGAGAGTGCCCTGGAATGATCTAATGGTGTTATCATAACACTAGTAACTGTGATTAAACTACTAATAAGATTGAGCGGCCACTCTGAACACATCAGAAATGCCATATCACGGCAGTGAGTGGATAAGGTGATTCGAATGAGAAATCTGTTGTATAATCAGGGATTAGTAATCTGTAATCCATGTGGGACAAAAGCAGCACTGACCTGCTTTGAGCAGGATGATCTGGTCATTCTGGCAAAGGTCCATGAATCCAGAGATGCGCTTAGCGAACTCCACAACGTACTGGATGGCGTTTGTAATGTGCAGGGCACACTGCTGCCACATCCATTCTGCAGACTGAAAGCACAGAGATTGATAATACAGCCATTAACAAAGAGACAAATCAGCAAGCACAATCAAAAGAGACGCCATCTAGTATGATGATGCTGTACCTTGAGCTGAAAGCTGCGTGTTTCTTCAGGTGTGTAGAGGTTCCAGGTGACTTTCTTCATCTCTTCTGGGCTGTACTGACACGTCTCCAGGTGAGACTTCACCACGTTTTGAGTGATCCGCTCTGAACATAATTTTAACACATTAGCACATTTTCCTTCAGTATCTGTCTATCTAGATATAAACAGATATAAGCAGAATCAGAAATAATATACATAGCTAAATAAGGAATATGTTATATAGATATATCCATCTATAGATACAAATATAAATGGATCCATTATATTTAAATAAACATCTATAGATGGATTTAAATACAGACAGATTATATCATTTATAAAAAATACATAAAATAAATATATATATAGAAAATTAAGCATATTTATATAGATATATCAATAACACTTTACATTTATTTGTTAAAACTAGTTAACACGAAATACTTCTAAAGCATTTATTAATCTTAGTTAATGTTAATTTCAGTATTTACTAATACATTATTAAAATCAAAAGTTGTGTCTGTTTTGTTAACATTAATTAATGGACCTGAGCTGACATGAACAAATAATAAACCACACAGTGGTGTGTATTAACATTAGCAAAGATGAATAAATAAATACTATAACAGATGTTTTGTTCATTGTTAATTAATGCATCAATTAAGGTTAACAAATAAGACCTTATTGTAAAGTGTTACTGATTTATCTATAAATAGATACATACTGTAAAAAGATTATAAAATACATAATGTTATAAATAAATAGGCATATACACAGTTTTTTTTTCTCTTTCTTTCATTATGCCATAAATTCATGCAAAAATTTAGTTTAGGGTCCAATTTTCATTATTAAGTAGTTGCATATTAGAATGGATTAGTTCACTTTAAAATGAAAATTACCCCAAGCTTTACTCACCCTCAAGTTATCCTAGGTGTATATGACTTTCTTCTTTCTGATGAACACAATTGGAGTTATATTAATAAATATCCTGACGCATCTGATCTTTATAATGGCAGTGAAAGGGAACGAGTATGAAGCTCGAGAAAGTGCATCCATCCATCATAAACGTACTCTACTCGGCTCCAGGGGTTAATAAAGGCCTTCTGAAGCGAATCAATGCTTTTGTGTAAGAAAAATATCCATATTTGACAAGTTATAAAGTAAAATATCTAGCTTCCGCCAGACCGCCTTCCGTATTTAAATTACGAAGAATGTGTAACGCCTCTCGCAGTTCAAAACGTTTGTTGGTCTCGTTCACTGCCATTATAAAGCTCGGATACGTCAGGATATTTATTAACATAACTCCCATTGTGTTCATCAGAAAGAAGAAAGTCATATACACCTAGGATGGCTTGAGGGTGAGTAAAGCTTGGGGTAATTTTCATTTTAAAGTTAACTAATCCTTTAGAATGCATATTACTAGGATTTATTAGTACTTTACTTAGTACTTTATAGTTAGTAACCTTACTAACTATATTAATAAGCAGTAATTAGGAGTTTATTTAGACAAAAGTCATAGTTAATAGTTAGTTAGTGAGAATTGGACCCTAATCTAAAGTATGACCAAACTAATTTATTCTCATTTGATTGCAATAAAAAATGTAAATGTGTCTGGAAAGGAGGATTTTCAGTAATGGGAATTTAAGGGAAAATAGTTATTAAAAATAATATCAGAATCTAAATCTAAACTTATATTAGCATAATGATGACTATAAAATGTGAATCTATTAATGGCAGCTCACCTATGTCGTGTAGAGAGCAGTTGTCTGGTAAAGAGCTCAGGAGAGAATGTGTAAGTAGGCTGTTTTCAGGCAGGATGTACTCATGCTTCACCCTCACTGCATCTGCCAAATCTACAGCGCTGGGCTCTGGAGAGCTCTGATTTGACGAACTTCCACTTCCTGCACTCCCAAACCCGCTGCTGCCCCCGAGCATCTCCAGAGCGCAGTACTCGCCAGCCTCCTCCGGGGTGAGCGGCAGGTCGAATAGCAAACCGTCGGGCAGCGTGGCGATGTCGTCCAGGTCACTGAGATTGGAGCTGGAACCTCCGCTGCTGTACGGCCGGCTGTGTGCGCTGTCTTCGCCCGACTCTTCACGGTCACGTGATGTCAGACCGCCACCCAAACCCGCCAGACACTCTTGAGACAGCTGCTGGTGCCGCTGCACCTCCGCATACAGGCTGTCCCGCTGTTTCTTTGACATTCGGCCAAACTTCACCGCTACAGAAAGCAAAAGTGAGGAATAGTTATTTTTACCTGACTTACTATTACTAATTATTTAAATTGCATTCATATTGTTTATTTATAGTATTTATATAAAAGTTTGGGGTCAGATTTTTCTTAAGTTAAAACTTTAAAACCAAACAAAGGGTAGTCGCAAAAAACTCCCTCTCCCTCCCTCCGCCCTCCTCATCTAACACTTAAATTTAAGTCCCTATCCCGTTTTCTTTCTGCTGGTGGGTTAGTTTGACATTAAGACTCGCGCTCACCATCACGGCTCATGCCGAGAGCCAGGCATTTCTGCAGACGACAGTGCTGGCAGCGGTTCCGGTTAGTTCGGTCGATCAGGCAGTTCCTCTGCCGTGAACATGAGTACATGGCATTGTTCTGCTGGCTGCGTCGGAAAAAACCCTGCAAAAAAAACAAACAAACAAAGTGTACAGGATAGCTAATATCAGGTGCGGCTTTGCATGGGTGTGACCTGGCATCGAATGACAGACATAAAGGAATATAAACTGACCCAGAAAACAGATGAGCACAAAAACATCGGGATAAAAGATAAGGAGGGATAGAGCACAAAAGGCTCATTTTCCTTCTGTGGATTTAATTGAACTGAACAGTCTGTATAAATAACAGGGAATTGCACATCTACGGTAAGAAAAGGTGAAAATGTAATACAGTGATCATTAGGGAATTATGGTAGAATTCTTACCTTGCACCCTTCACACGTAATAACGCCATAGTGAATCCCGGAGGATTTGTCGCCACAGATCTTACACGGTATAACCTCGATTTGAGCTGGAATAAAAACAACACACAACATCTTTTTAAGCATTAAAAGCAAAAACGTGTCCCTGAACGCATAGAAAAGCACATACGCGCAAATACATTTTTGACATACACCACAAATAATATCAACCAATACAGAGATCTCTCTCACTCTACATGGCATGAAGGACAGAAATAGCCAGAGGATTGATTTTCCGACTGAAGGGTGTATTATATCTCTGCTTTTATGAGAGGTTCTGACAGTGGAACACAGTGTAGGGACTTTTAGAAACTAGATACCTAGCTTCCATATACAAACAAATATTAAATTGATATCTCCTGAGTAAAAGTGAATAGTATGTAAACAAGTATTTAAACTAATAATGAAATAAACAAAATAAATATGTGACAGTTTTACAATTATTTTTATATTTATATTTAATTATATTAACATTTTTAATAAATACAATAACAGCATAAAATATATATATATATATATATATATATATATATATATATATATATATATATATATAAAAACCCACAATGAACATCACAATAGTGTTGCCAAGTCTGTAGTTTTCCCACGGAATTGGGCTACTCTAACACTGTTGCCGCGGATTGTTTTTCATGTCCACAGATTGAATCAACCCGAAATAATATGATATTTAGCCCCTGGAATGCAAATTTTACCAGGGGAACCCTGCCAAAGACGCAGATTTTACCCCCTGGAACGCGATTTTTTATTGGGGGACCCACCCTGAAACGTGACTGGGCTAGTTTTGGGCTAATTTTGAGTAGCAATTGGGTGGGTTTTGTTGTGAAAACCTGGCAACCCTGCAACTACCCATATATATATATCCAATTAATTCTATTAATAAATCATGAAGTAACAAATGAAGGGCAAAAAGAATAAATGAATGAATAAATAAGTGTGCAGTACAAGGTATACAGTTACGCAATAATTATGCAATAAAAATAATATTTTCTAGCATATGCTGCATGTAGTGGTTGCATGGAAAAAACAAAGCTTGTAAAAACATGCTCAGTAGGGAAAAAAAACATCCTCCATTTTGTCTTTCTAGCTCTGTCAGCTGAAAGCAATGACCAAGATACACTGTGGCATGCAGTGGAAAAATCTGTAAGCCCTTGGGTGCCCCTCCCGTACCGCTCTCTGTGTAGTGTTATATAACCTTCGTCTGCAAACATTCCACAAACACGCCATTCAGGGCTGCTCAGTCTAATAATGCAGATGTTCCGCCTCCCTGGCACTTCTAACAGCCTATTGGTTGATGCATGGGTAGATGAGTCTGCGATTGGCCGGCTCTAAATGTCGCTCAATTCGGCTTGGCTGTAAGCCCATGTGGACTCGCTGTCCTACTGACATACTTTCTCAGTGAAAAGAGGAGGGGGGCCGTGGGCGGATCCCCAGCGCATGTCATTTGAATAGGCCTTTCCCTTCTCTCTGTTAAGGTGGAACTGGTTTCAACAGGAACACTTAATTTTGATACATAAGAACAGGCACAATACATAGTAAAGTTCAAAATTTAAAAAAAATACTTTTACAATAAATGAAATTGTATATGAATATTTACATTATTATTGCTATTATCATTATTATTAATAAATTATTTTATATTTTATATATTTAATAGGAAATGTTTAACCTAAAATCTTGATATTAATGAAAAATGTGCATGGACAAGTATATATATTATATAATATTATTATTTTATATAATTATTTAATAAATCTAATTAAAAACATTTCTAGGTGGCCATTCAGGGGCTTTCTTGCATGCATCTGCACTGTTTTTAATGGTTTCAACAAGTCACTGTTTTTTCAGTGTCTTGCCCTTTTAAGATGCTATGTAAAACCAGTTCAACTTTAAAGTGGCCCCATCAACACTTGCAGTGTAAATCAGTGGTCGGAGTCACTGTAATTACAGTGAGTTGACATAATTGACACCGTTGATGAGTTGATCCCATTTTTCGGTCCTTGCACATTATTTCCTATTTGATTCATAGCAGACGAACACGAGGAAAGGACAGTGTTCAAACAGGTATAATATTTTTTTAACCACTTAATTCTACCAATTTCCATGTTTAGTTGATGTTTCTCAACATTTAGAATAATATTTGTAAGTTTCTCAACATGGTCGGAGTGCTAACGTTATTTCTGTTTAGATTATGCGGCAGACCACCGACTGGAGCCACGAGGCCAGTTTGCAGGTAAGTTACATAGTTAATGCTAATTAGTTTGCAGATTCGACTTGGGTTTTGTTATATTTTAGAATTTGGGATGGGAAAATAACACAATTTCTGCCTTAAAACAAATGAACGCAAATAACGCGGCATCCATATTCACAACTTCTTAGGGCTTAAGGTATTTGCGCTGGCAAGTTATGACAATAAAATGCATTTTATGTCCATATTTTAGTACAGCCGTGCATTATGTTTCACAAATAATCAGAAATAAAAAACAATAAATGAAGAGTTCAGATGCAAAAGCCTCTAAGTGCCATCTGAAATTTTCTTCTAAAATGAGCATTTTTATCAAGCTCGCATGTTTATGTTCAGTTAATTCAATTTAATGGCAATGAAAATGACCTATTAATTGACATTAAAGTGAAATTACTGAACCTAAACATACAAGCTTGATAAAAATGCTCATTTTAGAAGACAATTTCAGATGGCACTTAGAGGCTTTTGCATCTGAACTCTTCAAATAAGAACTCACAAATCTTTTTTTTTTTTTAAACGCGCAGCTTGCAAGCTCAGCTTTGGATAGTCAGGAATTTACATGAAACACATTGCGAATACACTCCTCTCCAAACTAAGGGAGTACAGAGAAATGATCATCTAATCCAGCAAGAAGCATTTTGCTGAACTTTATATTTTCTGACCACTCAGTTCATATGGATCTCTTTGCATAGATTGTCAATGGAGGGACTACACTGTAGTTGTAACTCAGCCTGGAAGAGTTTGGTTTGTGTTGACGACATTTTGCACATTGCATGTACTTCAAAAGGATGAGGACTCACGCTAGAATTGATACGGTAAAACCAACGCCATCGTTACTGTTTTTATCACTATGTATCAAGCACTGAGAAAGCCTCCAGAGGTGAAATTCAGTTATAGTAATGGACATTCAGTTTCCGAAACGTGCTGCATGTGGTAGACCAATCACAACAGAAGAGGCCTGTGACCAATCAGAGCAGAGCAGGCTCTCGGAAAGGAGGAGTTTAGAGAGACTGAATCTTCAAACAAACCATTTTCAGACTCTTTGACAAGCGAGGTGATGTGCAATGTATAATTTGTGGGGGGTTTTTTAAATTTTTTATATACCTTTGATGCATGTAAATCTGTTGTAGGAGACCTCCTAAACAAAATTAGGAACCTTTGAAATAGCATAATTTCTCAAGAGACCTGGATTTTCTCCATTCTGCCGCACTTCATTTAGCTGTTTTCAAAAGCAAGAACAAGTCCTGTGTACAGAAGATTTGCAGAAGTATAATATGACCCCAGAATACCTAATAAACTCATGTGTTTCATATTAGCATCACTGAGGGATCATGATACATTGTTGTTCCACAGTCCCTTATGTTCTAAATGCCATTTGTGTGAAATTATAGCCAGACGAAAAATGTAATCATTTACGTGAAGAGCAATTCAGGAAAATGGTTCAAATCTACTTTGAGTGGCAGCCGCTGTTATCTGTGTTTGCGTACAGGTGCCATAATGCAATCATCTTTGAGTACAGAACACTGCGTTAAGCAGTTAAGTCTATCGTGGTTGTGACATAACACAAGCCAGCAGATTAGATTAAGCAGTAGAGCATAACAGATTTTAACCGTAAGCGTTCAGGATAATGCAAGGGGAAAAACCTTAGTGAAAAGTAAAAAACAGTCATTTAAATTTAGGCAAACATGTAATTTTTCATTTTGACAAGCTCATGTCATGAGGTGTAGCCACGTCTCTAATCACAAATGACGCAAATATTCCAAGACGCCGTTTCCGCAACGGTGTGTCTCTCATCACGGTGATGAGCAGAAGGGTTTCTGGTATATGTGGGCCAGAGTAAAGAACAATGATTTGACACCTCACCTATTTTACACAATACATTCCGAGTCTCACCCAAGTGACGTAAAATCCAGACGGCTTCATGCAGATAAAACAGAATCACACTGTAGTTTCTGATAAGACAGCTGATTGAGTGTGTCAGTAAGTCACTTTTGATGAGACTCATGCCAAATGTTCCTGCTGTCTGGTCATCATAAAACCAAGGTCATACACTGCACGGTCACCAAAGCAGTAGGAGAGGCAAACAGCCACGCTCCAAAATAAGACCCACTCATCTAATGGCTCTCAATGGGAAAACAGCTTAATTTATGCATGCATCGGTTATCATCATTTTAGTGTTGATTACACAAAAAGAGAGACTTAAATCTTAAATTAGAGGTACATTAAGACCGGCAATGACACAAGACAGACCACACAAAACTTACATGGTATTTACATTAAAAAAATATTCCTGACAGAGTGCAGATCTGCTCTTTTTCAGTATATATCATCCTCTACAGCTCTCCTGTCCTCAGCTACCCTGTGAACATGAGCCACGCTGTGTATATTTAAACACAGCCCCACCTCACGACAGTATGTCCGGACACGTACGACTGCAACTGGCTTTAACATGTGTCCAGAGAGCAAACAAAATGGTTGAGACAAAATCCTCACTTTGTACTTACAGACAAAGAGTCTGGGGCACTAGTTAAATGTAAAGATTTACTATTTACTCAACTTTCTAAAGAACACTCTTTTTGTTAATACTTCACAAGCACAGACATATTGTGAAAATCTCTTTTTGAAGGAATTAACAAATTGCTCAAAATTGATTGTTGTCATTTGAGAAATTTCTTTTTACATTTCATCAGAATTATTGCACTTTCACCTATAAGCACAAATCGAGTAGATGACAAGACAATCAAGAATGTCGACTCATTTACTCATCTAATTTAGATGACAATAGTAATGGTAATTCATTTAACAATATTAAGGTGGAAACGTCATTGTCATGGTAAATTATTGTAATAGTGCTTATAATCATGTAATATTATATTTCACTTCTAAATAAATAATTGTGTAATATACTTTGCACCAGATTTTACATTATTTAACTATGTGAGAAGAAACTGAGTGCAGAGTGGAAATTTTCTGACTGCTTACACTCTAAAAAGTAATTCAGAGGACTTGTTACCACAACTTAAATAAATGCATGGTTGCAAGTTAAAAATTCTAATTTATTGTTTTGATTAAACCTTTTAAGTTGCAAACATTATGTTTTTGAGTTCTGATGACATAATTACATCAACTTAATATCGTCTGTAATTTAAACTCAAATTTATGTTGTTTTTTTTAAAATTAGGTTTTAGCAACTTAATGAAACTGGATAAGGAGAATAAATGTTTAATGAAGGGAAAGACATTTGAAACAGTTTCTTTAATTGGTGAAGTTTTTGTGGTTACTATTGTGCAGAAGAGTAGATACATGAAGGTAAACTACATTTTTCTCTATGCGCTAATGCCAGTGACAAGTAATATCTTACTTTTTCACTAATTATACATGTTAAATAGCATGTGCTATGATAGCTGTTGATTTTAACTGAAATAGATAAGATTAATTGCTTTCAGGGCTACAAATCTGGTAGTTGGAGTGACTTAATTTTTTTGAGTAATCAACTAAAAAAAATTGTGTTTATGCTACAAATTATTAAGTTCCTCTAACTCAGTGTAGCTTGTTGGCTGAATGTAAATTCACTCAGTTGTCATAACTCAAAAAAAAAAAAAAAAAAAAAAAAATGATGCAAACTGTTAAGTTTTTGTTGTTGTTGTGGAGCCAACACATTATTTTTTAGTTTTATATTTTTAGTTTATATATTTTAAATGTGAGAAAGCAGGTATTTTACAGTTATTTTATTTATTTTACAGTATGTTCTTGGTAAGTACTTACAGTGTACTTACCAAGAAAGTACTGAATAACAAAAGGTGGATTAAGATTAGGTTTAGGGGTAGATTCAGGGTTAGTACCTAGTTATTGTAATTACTACAGTAAGTATATACATGCGAAACAGATTGTAAATAAAATATTAATTAATTTAAATTAATTAATTAATTAAATTTTTCATGTTTTCAACTGATGTTGATCAATAAGAAATAACAGTATGTCACCCTCAAGCATGCATGTTACATAAATTGGTGAGACTGCTCTAATAAATGTTCATTGTCTACATCAAGATCGGAGTTCAAGTTCAACTCAAGTTCATGATGGAGATAAAGGCGCGGTGCCGTGGCCATCTATCTCTTAACAGACCGCATGGGTCTGCACGACTCCTGCAAAGCGCCTCCCCCTCTCTCGCGCTCTATCTTTCCCTCATTCCCTCCTGTGAATGCTGTGTAATGCTCAGTGACATAACTAGGTCAGTAGAACAGCAGGTTTGTGCGCTGCTCACACAGCCGGCCATGCTGCCCTGCGAAAACAACAACACGCAGCCGACATGCAAGAGATAGAAAACTCTATCTCCAGCATTTACACACAACAGTATCACGATAACCAAATAAGGCGAGGATAAAACTGACAGAAATAACAAAGTGTGTTCAGCAGAAATATTTTTGTTTTCAGAGAATAAATGTGTTGGAGACATTTTATTCACCAAATTCAAGTTGTATCTATATTTTTAGAGGATATTATTAAAGCTCATACAGGGATTTTTTTTTTTTTTTTTTAACACTCGTTATGTAATAAAAACCTGTCACACAAGCCAGCATCACGAACTGCCGCTGAAAGCTTCATCATTCTGCGTCAGAATTCCAGACTCATTTTTGACATCTGACTAATAAGAATCATCGTAACATCTGAGAAAGAATGGAACGCCAAAGAACATTTAAACGCGTTACAAAGTAACAAGTGCCCGCGTGGCAAATGTCACAGGAACGCAGAGCAAAAATATGTGCATGAAAACATACGTGCATTATTATATGGCTAAATGTTTAGAGACCATTTAGAAGTAATATGCAATGTCAACGTACTAGTCATACAGTGCTACAAACATCTTACCTCTCATTTTGATGCAGTTTCTTGATTCTCCAAAGTTCACTGGGTGCGAAGCAATATTGTCGAAATAGCTAACTTGAGACAGCTACCCGAATTAAACTTTTCAGCTCCGACTGTGAGCATTATTAAGAAAATAAAACAGAAGTAAATTTGCGTCTCTAAAGGTCTTCACTTTCAACAAAAAAATTCAAGTCGTATTCGATGTGTGTTATGGCGCGGTATGAAACGTCGTCCTCCTCCCTCTTCTCTCACTCTACCCTGCTAACCTACTTTCAGAAGCGTGGACTCTCACATGATCTCACTGCCGCGCACTACTCACGGGGACGCGCACCCAGTCAGCGCTTAAGGTGGGACTAGAATTCACACTTAATTCTGAACAGCATACTAATTAATGGAATGAATTTAAAGTAAACAAGGTCCCAAAGTACAAATAACAACTGCACTGTAAAAAAAGTTTCAAATAATCCAGTTAAACTCTGAAAATCGTGGTATCCAATAGTAAACAGAGCTAAAAAGATCTTTAAAGATTAACAACTTTCGTACACGTCTCCACACAAGTCCTTGATACATTGTCCAAACTTTTAATTCATTTATGCAAGTGCAAGGGCTTATGGGTATTTCTACTGTACTTTGTAAGATTTCACAATGGAGTGTGATCTGGTTACACTATCAAATGTTTTCCCCAGAGGTTATCTAAAAATATGCATCATGTGGTAATTAGTTTTATTCAAAAACATTATTTATTATGAAAGTTTAAATGCATAATACAAAGCTCTTCATGTTGACAGTACATTTTTAAACAGGAAGAAAATGGGATTTAAAGGTGCCATAGAATGCTTTTTCACAAGATGTAATATAAATCTAAGGTGTCCCCTGAATGTGTCTGTGAAGTTTCAGCTTAAAATACCCCCTAGATTTTTTTTATTCCGTTTTTTAACTGCCTATTTTGGGGCATCATTATAAAGGCGCAGATTCAGCGCATGTCCCCTTTAAATGCTCACGCTCCCCACCCCCAAGCTCGCGACTCCATAATACACTGCATAAACAAAGTTCACATAGCTAACATAATCTTCAAAATGGATCTTTACAAAGTGTGCGTGATGCAGCATATCAGATCTCGTAAGTATAGTATTTATTTTGATGTTTACATTTGATTCTGAATGAGTTTGAGCCTATGTGTGGCTAACGGGCTAAAGCTAACATTACACACTGTTGGAGAGATTTATAAAGAATGAAGTTGTGTTTATGAATTATACAGACTGCAAGTGTTTAATAATGAAAATAACGACGGCTCTTGTTTCCATGAATACAGTAAGAAACGATGGTAACTTTAACCACATTTAACAGTACATTAGCAACATGCTAATGAAACATTTAGAAAAAGAGTTTACAAATATCACTAAAAATATCATGTTATCATGGATCATGTCAGTTATTATTGCTCCATCTGCCATTTTTCGCTATTGTCCTTGCTTGCTTACCTGCATAAAGTCTGTTGATTCGGCTGTGCAACTCCAGACGTTAATACTGGCTGCCCTTGTCTAATGCCTTGAACATGGGCTGGCATATGCAAATATTGGGGGCGTACATATTAAGTCAGTGTTATGTTGAGATTCGCCTGTTCTTCGGAGGACTTTTGCACAAATCAAATTTACATAAGAAGGAGGAAACAATGGTGTTTGAGACTCACTGTATGTCATTTCAATGTACAGAACTCTAATTATTTAACTATAAATTCAATTTTCAATTCTAGGGCACCTTTAAAATATGCATTTAGAGTTTTAAAAAATATGTTGGCGGACCAACAAATAATTAATTTGGTAAATTCTATCCAAAAGGATATGTTTTCTTTTATATTTCAGTCAATTATATGTGAATGAAGTAATATAAGTATTTTACACTGAGTCCTTTTACAGTGTACAACTGGAAACATTCTAAATGTCACATTTAAATGGTGGATGTGTTTAATGCCAGTTCTTTCCTATGCGCACACCCCCAAACACCCTTTAAAGAGACATTTGAGGATTGTTCTGCAAAATGGCCCTTTTATTAATCATACTAGGATAAAGAAATCCGTCAGTCATAAATAATAATTGGTCCTGTAGTTATGGCAGATGGTTATGTAATCCTTGAAGGCCTGCTGGAGGCTTGAACAGACTAATTATTCATCATTCATTAATTTATTTATTCAGGGAGGGGGGACATTAACCCTATATATATATATATATATATATATATATATATATAGTTAGCTTCTTAGAAGAAATATAGTTGCGTAGAGATGAGCACAAACTCATTCCTGACACATCTTTGTGTTCCATGCTCTATCAACACATTTCAAGCATCTGGGCACCAAATGATGAGCCAATATGTAAGACAAAAAGATACACATGTGCCTCCATATGATTTGTGCACCTTCCTAAATGACAATGACGAGCATTGACTGCATGTGGAAAGCTCGGTGATGCAATTCTCTGGCAGGGGCTCTTATGAAACACACAGAGAAGATTACAGTAAGTAGGTTAGTGGAACAACCAGAGAGCACACAGAGTGCTGCGCTCAAAGCGGCTCCCTGTTTGGCCTCCTCCACCCCCATCCGCTGCTCTTGTCGCTCTATCCCTCCTTCCTGACCGTTTCATGCCTGTCCGCTTCTCGCGTCCATCTCGAGGCTTGCGGCCCTGGGGGATCTGCTCCTCTCCTTTTCTTCTTGTTGCCTTTTTTCTGACTCAATCTGTTTATTTCCATTCGTTCAGCAGACTGGCCTGCTGCGCTCCCTGCTACTCTCTGTCTTTCATCTCTCCACTCATCCGCTCATCTGTCTGTCTCTCTCATGCGATAAACATCGTGGTTGCAGAAGCTAATCCAGCCATACGGTCTCAGTACAAATCGAAGAGTTTTGTTTTCTGATTAAACACTATAAAGGTGTATAAAACGCCATTGTTACATCCTTTGTCTTGTTGTTGAGCTCGTTCGATTTTCTACATTCAACCTTTCCTGTGTTTCCTCATGCGTGTTCGGTAACTAATAGCAACAGCCATGACATTCTGACCCTAAACCTACGTAAACGCAGTAATCAAAAGGGGTTGGGGGCAGGGCTGAGCAAATCAGGTTTTATCTGTAGAAACAGTGAGAGAGAATACAGTTATGATTCATGACAGATGGATATTAAGAATAATAAAATGTCTAGAGGATGAAACACTTAAAAAAAAAACAAGATGAATAAAGATGTGAGGCTGCAAATGAACAATGTATTAAAATCTATTTTGGTTAAAAAAAGGTCAATGAAAGCAGGGCTTGTTCTTGCACAGTTGGACACCTTACAGAAATGATGTACTGTGTGTATAATATGAAGAGCTGATTTTGCAGGAATTATAATCAGGCGCTAAAAATATTACCCATTAAAAGCCTGTTTAACCAATGGGATCACTTGGGGTCCTAAAGGAGACTTCTCACCATAGCGGAACACACCAAACAAACTAAGCCGACCGATGTTCAAAAATAGCCCGACATTGACAGACGGCCGACTGTCAGCTTGGTGTGTCCCGGCCTCTTACATTGAAGGAGGGACCCCACATTTAGGAACCAGAATACCACAGAGATGTGGAGGTAAACTATTTTGACATGGGCCTGTAAGCAGTCACCTAGCAACCACCCAGAACACCATAGCAACCATATAGCAACATGCTGGTGGCAGTGAGTTTGACATGGCCAACCATTTATATTTTCTTGAGAAAAATCTAGTAGGCTATAATAACACAAATAATATTACTGCATTAAAAAAAAACACATTGCAACAGAGCCACTGAAGAAAAGTGTGAATGGTCCGGTCTTAAACATAACGATTCACATGTGTGGCTTAGAGGTTAGCAAGCTTATTCACTTTGAGCTGCGATCATGTGAGATGTGGAGGTGGGCTGTTTTGATTTGGGCCTGAAAACACATTTAAAAACTAGTTTAATAATGTCATACTAAAGTAAATAATATTAATGCATTTAAAAAACACACACACACATAGCAACCGAAGCATTGATGAATAGAGTGAACGGACCGATCATAAACTCATTGTACTGGGGAATGATGGACTGTTGAGGTGACTGATGGATAAATCCTCACTCTCGCTCTCCCAGTAACCAAGATGGAGGTTTCAGCATTCACAGGGATTATGTTTGATCCTGTGTTCGCATGGCGCCATAATCCCATGCCTTCCTCCCTCCCTCCATCTCTCCCTCTAATCCTTGCTTTTCTGCGATTTCAAAAGCTCTCTAATCTCCACTGGCTTGAGCCTGGTTATCTGATGTGACTCCAGGCAACACACTACAGGTCAGTGTGTCAGTGAAAACACACTCTCACCTTATGTTCTCTCCTCCCTACTTGTTCTCACCTTCCATTCTCTCTCTCGTCCTTATTCCTCTCTTCCTCCCCCTCCCTCGTCTCCCATTCTTTGTCTCTTGGGCCACATTTAAATGTATCTTTAGATATTTCTATCAGAATCTATTCCTTAATTTAAAATGCCCCTATTATGCTTTTTCAAATATTACCTTTCATGCAGCGTGTAATATAGCCATTTGTAAATGTAAAAGGTCTGCAAAGTTTTAAAGATCAGTGGTTATTGTCTCCTAAAAGAAAGAATCGGTTCTGAACTGCTGAAAAGGGTCGTCAGCAATTCAAGTCTCACTTCCTGTTACATACCTATGTAACAATGGAACAAATTTGCATAATGCCAGCCTATGATCTTCATTGGCTGCCTGCGAATGGCGTCTACTTTGACCCACCCTTGTATATAACCGACGCCTGAAGGAGTTTGTTTTGTGACAGCGAATCCATTTTGCATGCACTTCCAAATGATGAGGAATCGCACTGGAATTGATATGGAAAAAATGACATTGTTCGTATCTCTTTGTGCTAAGGAAGCCTCTGGATATTCAGATATGGTAATGGGAAGTTCAGTTCCCACTTACACTGTAAGCGGTAGACCAATCACAACAGAATGGGCCATCTGACCAGTCAGAGCAGAGCAGGCTCTCCAAAAGGAGGGGTTTACAGAGCGTACAGCTAATGAAAGTCCAAAATCCAGTATCTCAAAATATTAGAATATTTACATTTGAGTTTCATTAAATGACCATCCCTACAGTATAAATTACGGGTATCTCTTGTTCTTTGAAACCACACTAATGGGGAAGACTGCTGACTTGGCAATGGTCCAGGAGACAATCATTGACACCCTCCACAAAGAGAGTAAGTCACAAAAGGTCATTACTGAATGGGATGGCTGTTTACAGAGTGATGTATCAAAGCATATTAAATGCAAAGTTGACTAGAAGGAAGAAATTGGGTAGGCAAAGGTGCACAAGCAACAGGGATGACCACAAG
Source organism: Megalobrama amblycephala (assembly GCF_018812025.1). Taxonomy (NCBI): domain Eukaryota; kingdom Metazoa; phylum Chordata; class Actinopteri; order Cypriniformes; family Xenocyprididae; genus Megalobrama; species Megalobrama amblycephala. The sequence continues at coordinate 6,587,108 of NC_063060.1, read as the reverse complement.
CTTGAGAATACTGTCAAGTAAATCCAATTCAAACACTTGGGAGAGCTTCACAATGAGTAGAATGAAGCCAGAGTCAGCGCATCAAGAGTCACCACACTCAGACATCTTCAGGAAAAGGACTACCAAGCCACTTCTGAAACAGAAACAACGTCAGAAGCTTCTTACCTGGGCTAAGGAGAAAAAGAACTGGACAGTGAACAGTGGTCGAAAGTCCTCTTTTCAGATAAAAGTAAATTTTGCATTTCATGTTGAAATCATGGTCCCAGAGTCTGAAGGAAGACTGGACAGGCACAGAATCCAAGTTGCTTGAAGTCTAGTGGGAAGTTTCTGAAGTCAGTAATGATTTGGGGGGCCGTGACGTCTGCTGGTGTTGGTCCATTGTGTTTTATCAAGTGCAAAGTCAATGCAGCCATCTTCCAGGAGATTTTGGAGCACTTTATGCTTCCATCTGCTGACAAGCTTTATGGAGATGCCGATTTCCTTTTCCAGCAGGACTTTAGCACCTGCCCACAGTGCAAAAACCACTTTCAAGTGGTTTGCTGACCATGATATTACTGTGCTTTATTGGCCAGCCAACATGCCTGACCCCTGAATCTATGGGAACATTTTAAGAGAAAGATGAGAATCAGTTGATACAACAATATACAGATGATCTGAAGGCTCAATAGTGCCTCAGCAGTGCCACAGGCTGATCACTTCCATGCCACACTTCACTGATGCTGTAATTTGTGCTAGGAGCAAGTCATTTGCTGTAATATGTGCTGCCGACCAAGTATTGAGTGCACAAATGAACATACTTTAAAGAACTTGAACTTTTCTGTTTTGAAAATCCATTTTTTGATTGATCTTAGGAAATATTCTAATATTTTGAGATACTGGATTTTGGACTTTCATGAGCTGTACGCTCTAATCATCAAAATTAAAAAAAAACAAAAAAAAAAACTTTTGAAATGTTTTACTTTACATGTAGGGAATCTAGAATATGTGAAAGTTTCATTTTTAAAAATAATTTACAATAAAAAAAATGAACTTTTTGATGATATTCTAATTACATGACCAGCACCTGTATACTGTATAATAAAAACAAAAGAGGGCCAAGTACACGACCCTGTGGGACTCGACACGAATTTAGGGCCCTGGTGTTTTAATCCGTCTCTTCTGTCCACTTTCGACCACTTCTGTCCTGATTTCTTCGAGGGGAGGGTCTGTGGGTGGGTAAATGTATGGGCTTTTTCAGATCTTTCAATCTAATGGACAAAATAAGCTCACGTCATTTACATACGAACGGCCACAGAGACGATGGAAAAACAAAAAGCAGCTTTCGTTTCTGCGCTGATAACCACAAGACCACACTGAACGCTGCGAGTGTGTGTTAGAAATAAGAAATAGTGAGAGAACATTGTGCTTGATACGTTTTTCAAACCAAAATCTTCAGCGACAAAAAGTTCAAACCCCGTCGCTTTTCATAATATCAGTGGAGAATAGGCGGGCTTTTGCTTTGAATGCATTCGACAACATGATTCTTTCCACTATGAAAGCAATCGTGTCAAATGCGTTTTCGACTACCTCTGGAAGCGGTTGAAAGTAGACAAACTCAAAACGTTTTAGACCCGTGTATACCTGTATTTAGCGTCATCCATTTGTGGTCCGATAAAGCAAAATGCATCTTATTTGACATAAAATACATCAGTATTATCCCACTCATGTTTTTTTTAAGCTGTTATGCGTCTTGAAAAAGGCGGCTGCTAACAAGCAGCTAAATGGGACTACAGAGGCTGTTGGAGACATTAAATGTCATCACGCCATCAGGTAAAGTCAGTCTGCTTTTACAGCCTCTAATTGTGCACTTATAAACTATTGTAACTCAAAGTCTCTGGGAAAGATGTTTTTATATAAAAACTGAAAGTGTTTTCGGAAGCTTAGTGGTGGTGATGTTGAACTTGTGGGACCGTGGTGTAGTTTATAGCCTACCTTTAGCTTTTTACTTCTGGCAACTGCATTTAGGCTTCAAAATTCATAAAAGTTGTGTTCATCTGTTAAAATGATCTTGATGGACAAAACATGTAATTATCATAAACTTTTGTTGATCAGAGAGCTTGTTTTTTGCAATAATCCAAAAGCCTATGGAGAAATCTTATTGTTTTTTTTTTAATCTAATATTTATATTTGATTTGATTTCAATTAATGAAAACCATTTGAATATTTTTTAGATTTAGTCATCAATAACAACACTGGTCCATACACAAAGTCATAGCAATGTAGCTTTGACACACCTTTGAGGAAAGATCTTTAAACAAAACTACACCTACTTATCAGAAACATTATGTAATTGTTATTTGCGGGCATGCACCAATTTGCCAGCTATAGCAAAAACCCATCTCAAAACAGCTAGTTTGACCATCAAAGAATGATCTGTCCTTCACCGCATGAACAGAACAGTGAGAAAACATCAAGACCTTCAATTTTAAAGTGGCATGAAGGGGAAAAACACATTTCTCTCATCACCTAGCTTTTGCAACCTTCAACAGAACTTGTTATAATACAAATACAAAGTATTACAGGAGTTTTTACATGAGATTGTATTGTTGTAGGGTATCTATAGTTTGACTGGCATGTGTGGCTTTAGTCAACAAAGGCATTTCTTCTACCTGTACATTTTAAAGTGAACAATACACATGCTTCATGAATACTACATGACGAATGTCAGGAAAGACATGAGTCACACCCATCTAGAGAAAACGAAAGAGCAGAATCATAAAATGACCCATTTGGCAAAGAACATAACACACATGTCACCAACAAGGTGGACAAAAGCAGACATGAGTGATGTGTCTCTGATTTGTGAGGCAAATTTCCCTGCAAATGTTCCAGCTGATGAGAGGAAGCAGATGCTAGCGGAGCCATCGAGAACACGTAGAAAGGGCAGGGACGGTGTTGCTGTGGAAACTGGTGAGCAAGCAAGCTTGTTTACCAACGCTGAGTCAACCAGCATGCCGTGCCATGTGAGACTGACCCATATAATGGCTGGGATAGGCTGATTAGCAGCAACATGTTGCCTTCATGTTAGTGCACACTCTATAGCACAGAGTATTCTCCCATTTTCTAAAGAGCTCAATGAGACGGATAGAGTTGACTAACACCTAAAAAAAAATAAAAATCCACAGCTGTATACTAACCCTCATGTTTTGTTATAATTTACTTTCTGTTTGGATCCTAATGTAAAGGGCTGGGTAAATATAGGATGGAACACATGTTGGGTTAATTTTACCCACTAACTTAAATTGTTTATTTAATGGGTTGATTCATTTTTACTACAATACTATCTTCTTCTTCTTCTTTTTTTTTTTTACTTAATACATGAATTAATTTTTACAGATTAACTTAAACTTTTAAAATACTCCACACAACCACTGGTTTGCATGATAATCATATTTTAATGTATAGCATATTTTATATAGTTTTTAATACGTATTGCCTACATTTAAGCTCTTCTAACAAATATTAGAAGTAAAAATGAAACATTTAGAAGTAATTCAAGTGTAATCGACCAGTCTCTTTTCTCCTGTTTCCACCGTAACGGCGCTGGATCTCGTGCCGGAGATGGCTCACATTTGGCGGGGAAACCGATAACTTCAGACCGCCGCCGGCGTTTTAGTCATAGCCGAAAAATTCTGTTACTGATTCCATAACCTGTCCATAAATAATCAGTGTACAATTCTGAAAGCATATTTTAACATCCTAAGTATTTATATTCTGTATCATTTTGAATAAAAGCATAAAATTTTATGCAAGGCATCAAGCGTTTCCATCACATGAAAAAAAAGACCGACGTGACACTCGTGTAGGTGACTCATATCACGCCCCTGTGTGTTGCTTTGCATAAAATTAAACCATATACAGAACAATAATGAATTTTTAGATAAAATAAAGAGTACACAAACCTGTATTTTACCGAAGACATGCACCGATTTGACGGAGCTGCACTGCTCTCTCCTGAAGAGGTCGCAAAAACACAGTGATAAATAACTCAACCCTGGGTTGTCCGTCTAACCCAGGATCTGGGTAAAACAAAAACAACTCCAAAAAAAGACCCAAAAGGCTCAACCCAGGACTTGGGTAGAAAAAATAACCCAAGATTTTTTTAGGCCCAGTTTCACAGACAGGGCTTAGCCTAAGCCAGGATTAGGCCTTAGTTCAATTAGGGTATTTAAGTAGTTTTTATAAATGTTCCCTAGAAAAAAAACATCACTGGTGTGCATCTTGAGACAAAACAATGGCACTGACATATTTTAAGATCTGTCAGTACAAGTTACTTTCAGTTACAACAGCTCAAACATGCATTTTAGTCTAGGACTAGCTTAAGCCTTGTCTGTGAAACCGGGGGTTTGAGTCTTTATAATAGTAATTTCAAAATGAGCCTAATATTTTCTCTTTATAGTCATGTTTAACTTTCTCTGACATAATCAAAACCCAGCACAGCCCTGTCCCAAATAGCACACGTGAGCATTGCGTTCTGCGTGTGCATGTCCATTAAATCCACAAGACAGTAGGGTGTCCCATTTGTCATTTTAGGTTTCAGAAGGGTGCTCGGAAGTGCCCCATTAGCGGCCGATATGTGTCCTCGAGTGTCCGATATGTGCCCAGCGAGCTCCACTGCAGATTTCTACCTGACGGTACGTCATCCAAGTGTGGACTCGAAGGAAGATCACGAGGGTCTAGCGTTCCTTTTGGGACAGGGCCCAAAATAATGAAGTGTTAACTTTCTGAGATGAATAATGACACTCTTGCCTTCCATACAGCTGCTTATTGCCGAACTGAACTTGTTTCATAATTGATGAACTTGCAGTATTAACAGAGTTGTTGAACTGAAATGAAACAACACTGAACTGAGTTGAATAATGACACTATTATGTTGAGTTGCTTTATAGCTGAAATTGAATTTGTTTCATAATTGATTAATTTTACATTACATTAACACTGTTATTTTACTGTTTATTCATTTAAACAACCTGTATTATATAAAATGATATATATATGATATATCATTATTCAACTCAGTTCAGTGTTGTTTCATTTCAGTTCAACAACTCTGTTAATTTGTGTTCTGAAGATGAACAAAGGTCTTACGGGTGTAGAACGACATGAGTGATAAATGACATTATTTTCATTTTTGGGTGAACTAACCCTTTAACATCTGAAAATATACTGCATTCATATTTTATGTAAAAATTTCATGCAGAAGACACTTAGACTACGTTCACACTCAGTACGTTTTCATGGATAACAATATTCCGATATTAACCCAATTAAGACAATACTCTGATTAAGAAACTACCATGTAAACAGCGATTTCTGATTACCTTAATCCGGCTAAAGTCATACTCAAAGTAAACACAAATCGAATTAATTATTTGAGTATTCCAATTTTAGTCACATTATCAAAGTGTATTATAGACATACACAGCATAATCACACTATTAACGTCGTGTTGGAGTTTTCGCTGCATTTTGCGACAGGATGCAGTAGTCAAACATTTGACAGCAAATAAGAGAGCATAGCTTCAAGCAAGATGGCACAAATCAAATTCCTCTCACTTCATCTCATCTTTCATCCAGTGCCTCCAAGTTTGTTGTGGTGGCATGAAAGAAATGTCAAATGAAAGTACAGAGGAGGCCTGTTGCTGGAGGATTTGTATCCGCCACCGTCTATCTGCCGTATAGCATGAAAAATAATAGACTGCTATTGATGCTTTCGTAAAATTAGAAATGAAACACCCAAAACTGTATATGGTACCATAACGAAGATGAACTGTATGTTGATATGTGAAATTCTGAAGGGAACGTCGGATGGCGTGGCTTGGGGATGTAATCACGCGTGGCATTAATCGATATATGTTCTATAACGTGTAAAAATGGAACATGAAAGGAATCAGAATCTGAATTGGTTTCTATAACGTTGGTAGGCATATGCCAAAAACACACAAAACAAAAAACAACAACAACTGCAGCATGGAGGGGTTTGCAACATGACAATGTGTAGCCGCCGCGCTGGACTACTGCATCTTATGAGGCAGCGGCAGAAACGTTGGAGGCTGGTGCTGTCCGTGCTGTCATCTCTGCCGGTTTCAAAACACGTCTGTTATATTGACATTTTCTGCTCGTCTGGCACTTTGCAACAATACACAATTTTGTTTCTGCAGCAACTTTCAGCATGTTTCCTATAACGACGTCTGACGTTTACGTTTTACGTGGTGTGAGAAAGTCACATAAACCACGCAAAATCCGATCAGAGCGGTCAGACTGAAACGGATTTCCAGAAAGGCGATTTGAATAGGATTTCAAACCACATATGAATGTAACTCGAAACAGATCTGTAAAAATTTTATTTCATGTGATTTTTGGCCGTTCACACTTGCTAAATATAATCAGATTCAGATTTCAATCTGATTTGGACAAAAATCAGATGACAGTCTGAACATAGCCTTTGTGTGTTTGGTTGGTTGTTCTGAAGCGTTCTGATTGGTTGTTAGAGTGTTGCTAGGTGTTTAAAAGAGCCCAAAGTCACAAAAGCTGCATCCTAATTCAGAGGCTGCATCCCCTGAAGGCCGCATTTGAAAAGAAAATAGTTCAATACATTTGCGTTCTCAAAACTTTTGCTTTCTCCAAAAAAAACTTGCTAAACTGTTGATGGAAATAATATGAGGTGGGAGGAAAATATATTTCAATGCTTTCGTGTGAACTCAGATTTTAAGAGAACGCAAGCTAATGCAAAGCTCCAATCTCATATTTTTTCATCACCATGTCCACTTAGAGACTCCGTATAGAAGAAAAGAAATATATAAAGAAAGAAAGAAAGCAACTGGATCTAATATCACCCAGATACTTTGGAATTAAAGCCTATGAAACAACCCAATGTACAGATAAACCAGAAAGATGACAGAACTCTCTTTTTGGTGACCTAATTTTACTGTAACCCCCCACAAGCCCGGTCTCACCCCCTACGAAGACCATAATGGGCTCTAATTCACCTCTCAATCTCTTCCTGTTTAACTCAATTAAACATCTAGTTACTGTCACTCTGACACTATGTTTTCTATATTTTTGCTGCACTATCTCTGAACTTTTGTTACCTCCTGTCCTGCGTTCACCGCAATACCACCGCATCATTAAAAAAAACATTGTCTTTCAATTCGGTCTCCATGGTTACACCTGTTCTACTTCCTTTTAATTCCATCATTCTCACTTTCAGTTAAACAAGACTCTCACTTTCAGTGTTCCCTCTCTCTCTCTCGCTCGCTCTCGTCTTGAGGTTTCTCAAACTTCAGGAGGTCGTTCAGAGGTTATGCAGTTTCATTTCATTCTCCTCCCACTATTCTATAAGACACAGAGAGAAAATGAATTATTGGTGAGAAACAGAGAGATCTAATGAGTCTCTGTGGTCAAGGCTTACGTAACAACTCTGCAGCGTTAGTGCTTGCCTAGCATATTTACACAGCACTTGAGCTGATGTAAGACTCCAAATCAGTATTCACAGCGAGCGGCGCATGCAGCAGGGACACACCAGCAGCCACAGCATATATGGTAATCTCCCAACACTTTCTGACAGCGAGCACACTGCGCTTCACACTCAAGAGAGAGAAAGAAAAAAACATTTACAGCATATTAGCAGGAAATGAAACCACATATGACCAGGTTGAAAAGAATGAGCGAACCGACAGACAGACAGAAAGATAGACAGATAGATAGAACAATTAGAATGATAGAATGACAGACGGACGGACAGACAGACAGAGAGAGACAGACAGATAGATAGATAGATAGATAGATAGATAGATAGATAGATAGACAGACAGATAGATAGACAGACAGATAGATAGATAAATTAGAAAAATAGACAGAGAGACAGACAGACAGACAGACAGATAGATAGATAGATAGATAGATAGATAGATAGATAGATAGATAGATAGATAGATAGATAGATAGATAGATAGATAGATAGATAGATAGAAAAATTTGAAAAATAGACAGAGAGACAGACAGACAGACAGACAGACAGACAGACAGACAGATAGATAGATAGATAGATAGATAGATAGATAGATAGATAGATAGATAGATAGATAGATAGATAGATAGATAGATAGATAGATAGATAGATAGATAGATAGATAGATAGATAGGCTGCGAGATACATGTGGATGTGCCACAGCCTGAGAGACAGCAGGTGAATGTATGTAATGTGTGTCTGACCTCAGTGTGTTTCCCTCCCGTCCACCACAGTGACCCTCCGTACGTGTGTGTGTATATATTTGTTTAACCACTGTGGTAACAAATGTTCAGACATGTTTGATTGTGTTACACTGTTAATTTAAGTTTAAGTTATGTTGTAATATTTGATAGCATTATAATATTTGATATTATTTTCTTCTATTATACAGATGTTTTTATTATTGTTTTATGTATGCTTTGGCAATATTGTATTATTTACAGTCATGCCAATAAAGCAATTTTGAATTTGAATTTGAATTTGAATTAGATAGATAGACATGGACAGATAGACAGACAGACAGACAGACAGAGATAGATAGATAGATAGATAGATAGATAGATAGATAGATAGATAGATAGATAGATAGATAGATAGATAGATAGATAGATAGAAAAATTAGAAAAATAGACAGAGAGACAGACAGACAGACAGATAGATAGATAGATAGATAGATAGATAGATAGATAGATAGATAGATAGATAGATAGATAGATAGATAGATAGATAGATAGATAGATCTATGTCTATCTATGTCTGACAGACTTGCTCTGGCAATCAGCCAATGTCAGAGCGCCCTGTCAAAGCAGCAATGTAAAAACGCTATGCTCCGCCCATTTCCAGCAGGTGGCGTTGATTAGCTTTCTCTGAATAGAGCTCACTCAAATGTCAATGTACTTGCACTTACGTGCTCAAAGTTCACACTGTGGAATTAAGGTGGTGAAATAAAGCAAACAACAAAGAACGTTCATGCTGCTTCGGCTTGTCTCTAACCGGACATCTGTGGTGAACTAGACCCCCACTTGCAACAGATAGATAGATAGACAGACAGAATGTGATGTGCATTTTCATAAACTAGTCATTTGTTTTTGGTGATGAGTAAACATGATGAACAGCCGTTAATATTCACAGCTTCATTAGCACGTGATGTGAGAGTGCTTTGAAAAATCATGTTAAAATATGTTTTTCAGAACTACAGCAAGTTAAAATACACATGCAAGTTCCTTAAAGATAACACTGAGCAGATACCAGCAAATTAGGTGCAAAGAACACAAAAGCTACAGACTACATGACACACTTATGTAAAAAGGAAACTCTAGAGGAAGAGAGGGTCTAAAAAAAGTTTGCTGAACAGAAGTTACTATAAATGCTTATTTTACAGCAGGCACGCTGTAACCCATCAGCCCATCCTGGGCCGGAGTTGATGTCTTTATATGTCTGAAAACCTTCACTATGGAGCTCCAGTGTTTATTAAAGTAAAAGAATACAAGATAGATCTTACCCTAAGGAAAACAAAGAGCCACTGCAGAGATACAGAAGATTTTTATCCAGTTGTCAACACAAAACAACAGCAACAGAGAGAAAATGCTATTATAAATAATAAAATAGTGAGACGAGGATGTAAACAGAACAGTGAAGGAAGTATGAGGTGCTACCCTACTGCAAATACATTCAGCCTTTACGTCTTTCATTCAACCCTTTGCTGACATATCAGATTTTAGAGCTGAAATACTGTTTTATAAATAATGCAAGTTAATACAATAAATTTGTCCGCAAAATGCCTCGAAAAGCAGTAAAGCTTGATTGAATATTTTGATTGATTTGATACAGTCTGGTTTTCGTACCTGATTCTCCAACAGAAGTGTTCAGCTGACCTACTTCAGATGTTCCATCAAGGAAAAAAGATGCCATCCAGACCATTCCTGAAAGAGAGAAATCAGTCATCCATTTTTACCCTCTTTCAATCACAGAGACCCCAGACTTTGACCCTGGACCATGTCATTATTGCCTGCTATTGTCCCCTGCAGATTTCTAAAGATGCGAAGAAAATCAATTTTGGGATAGAATAAAAAGAGTGGTTTGGAAAAGCACTGCTCTTATTCAGTACATTCAAACTAGAATATGGCACACGAACAAACAAAGAAAGAAAACAGAGAGAAAGAGAGCAGAGAACAAATCAATTTAAAGTAGAAAAGAAAGAAATGAAGTTGTATTGTGTTGTATGAGGTTGACATGAATAAACCAGACATGCCATTCTTCATCCGGCCAACAGGTGCCAGTGCCCTAATTTTCACAATATAGATTTATTTAGAAATCAAATTTGACAATTCTTGTCATACTATAAGAATATCCTGTAAGTTTGAGAACTGAAAACTTCCTTGTTAGTCCAATAAAAACTTTTATTGACACCAGACCCAGCACGACAGGTTTTTCAAAGTCAGGATCTATGACGTCAAAGGCCAGCAAGCACCGCTTCCGCAGAAGATCAATGCCTACTTCATCACTGCCTGTTTAGCCCCGCCCACAGATTTGCGCATGACATGCAATAGAATAGGTAGCCTAAGGCCGTGTGTCCACCAAAGCGTTTTTTTTCCAGCTGCTAGCGTACTTTTTTAATTGTTTTCAATGGGAACGCCACGTTTTTTAAACGCCAGGAGCGTAACGACACCCTGAGCGTCTTTTTCACGCTCAAGCGCTGAGAGCTCAGCGTTTTTTACTGGTCGCCTCGAGTTGAAGAATGTTCAACTTTGAGTAAAATGCTGCGCTCATCACTGTCACTTTTTAGCCAGCCGTCCAATCAGATTGGAGGATGGCGGGACAAATACTACACCGGCCATCGGTCACAACATTCTTGCTGTACAACAACATTAACAAGCAAAGAACGGAACAAAATGAATGAGAAATTAATATTGCTGGTCTCCGAAAATACATAGCAAGTAATTTCACATTGTGTCAACATTTTTAGTCTGAAACAAATTACCTGCAAAATCAGTTATAAGTAACAGTGCCGTGGATATTCCGTATCATAGCAACAAAGCGTCTCAACAGAAAAAAAACCGCTGCGCTGCAGAAGCGCTCTCAAGCGCTCACAGATAGGCGTTTTCAGCTGGCTAAAAACGCTTTGGTGGACACACGGCCTAATGCTGCGTTCCAGGCAGGTTTTTGAGCCCGTATATCATGACTTCAAACCACGACTCACGACTTTGTAGCGTTCCAGACAAGTCATGCCAAACTGCCTGAGTGTAAACAAACCAGCATGCGGACCGTACGGGGCTTATGCTCATTTACAATTATTTCTATTGCCAAAGGTGCTTACTCCTTGCTTATTTGAGGGAAGCGGAGGAGGAAAAACGGCGCATAAGGCAAAAGAAGCTGTTATACCTTTTATTTTACGTTATTATACCATGCACTTGCATAAACACTGCATCCCTAGGGGCTGCCATTGTTGTTTCATGGGCTGTGTGACGTCAGAGCGCGGAACTGGGAGTACATCGATCTAGTACGAGGTCACGGGTTTGACTGCCGTTCAAGTGTACTTTCTCGGGTAGAAGGTAGGAAAAACACATTCCAGGCAACCCGTAACACCGCGGTCAAAGTTCAAAATAGTTCAACTTTTGCCGCTGCGCTGTGTGACGATTACCCGCGCAGCCAATAGAAACGGGGCATCAACTGACTAGACATATATATAGATATATAGATATAGATATAAAACTCCCGTTGAAAGTTTTAAAAACTCCGCCTACTTTGCTCTGGCCAGCGTAGCGCAAATCGCTTTGTGTCTGAAGTGCTATGCTGAACCAAAGACTATAGAATAACACAAGACGTGTCACTCGTATTGTTTTGAATGGGAGAAAGTGTAACGCGCAATATGGCAGAACAAGTCCCGCCTTCTAAATAAGAGCCAATCGCCGACTGGTAAAGTCATCGCGTCACTTCAGCGGCCGTTAATCACCGGTTTCTATAGAAACAGTCAGACACGCGCATTTAGGTCTGCGCATGCGCATTAGCTTGATCCAGCCTGAAAAATAGTTTTTTTTTGTTTTTGTTTTTTTGTCATGATTCGAGCGTTTAGAAACTAAATTTATGAGCCGGTTGTTGTTAGATTTCATTGGTGATTTCAAATATGAAATTTAATCGTAAGGTTGGCAAACAGTTTTGGAGAATTTGATGTTTCCCCATTCAAAGAGATTGCATGATGCCCAGGATGCCCGAGAAGCATTTCAAAGATGGCCGCCGAGTGAAATGACTTGACTTAAAGGGACATTTTTCACAATCATGACAGAAAACAAATTACTGCACTAAACTCACTAACGGAAAGACTGCGTGATCCTGTCAAGATGGCGGATAAACAAAGAAGTTACCCAGAACTCAATGCGGCGTGACGTCAGATTCGTATTCTCTATAGTCAGCGTGACTACAGTGGTTCAAACGTAATGTTATGAAGAGATGAGAATACTTTTTGTGTGCAAAAACAAAACAAAAATATTAACTTTCTTCAAAAATTTCTTCTTCCCTGTCATTCTCGTACGCTGTTTACATGCAGTGCAGTGCTTCCGGGTTCTGCGTCAGAACGTACAAAAACTTTTTGTGCACTTAAAGTATTCTCCTTGCTTCATAACATTAAATTTGAACCACTGTAGTCACGTGGACTATTTTAATGATGTTTTTACTACTTTTCTGGACTTTGAATGTGGTAATTATGTTGCTTTCTATTGAGGATAAAAAAAACCTCTTGGATTTCATTAAAAATATCTTAATTTGTGTTCCGAAGATGAACGAAGGTCTTACGGGTGTGGAACGACATGAGGGTAAGTAATAAATGACAGAATTTTAATTTTTGGGTGAACTAACCCTTTAACAATCTACAAGATTTGAATGCTGTTTGCAAATAAAACAGCTAAAAAAAGACTAGACTTTGATTAGACATTGAAGGAGGGACCAGAATATAATCAAAACTTGAGGGTGGACTCTTTTTAGCTAAGGCCAAAGTAACCACCTAGCAACCACTCAAAACAAACTAGCAATACTGACATGCTAAACACTCAGAACACCTTTGCAACCACAACCATAATAATTAATTAGTATCAGAGTGTCGAATGAGCAAGGAAGCATAATGTTTTCTGAGTGTGTGCATTTCACAATGGCTGTTCTTTTTTCCAATAATATACATGACAAACCATATAAGAACTGCACGTAACCAAAACTTCCGATGGAAGTCTGACAACTTACAGTGCATTTTAATGTCAAAAGTTCAACATTAACATCAAAACTCACCACATCATTCAGCATCTGCAGAGGAAAGACGCATGATGTCAGATCACGCAACCAACAGCCTACGTGCGCATCTAAGTTCTTTAAAACGCAGCGCTTATCACACCACTGAGAGCCGCAGTGCTGACAGCCTCACAAGCTTTTCTGAGAGAAGAACAAGCTATAAACCATGGTGAGTTGTTCTTGTTGTCAGTTAGGGAAATGAAAGAATAAGTTAAAAAAAAGAAAAATTGTTTCATTAACATTAACAACTGAAGATTTTCAAGTGAAAGTGTTTAAATGATCAAGAATAGTTTACAGAATATTTTTTGATTTGACATTGATTTCTATGTCAATGCTCTTATTTACACCTTTTATATGTATATAGCACAGAAACAACACGAATTTACCATATGCTTTATAGCAATAAAATAAAGAGCAATAAAAATACATTAATAATAATAAAGTAAAATAACAAACACTAAAATTATATAACAAGATTCTCTATGAATGTTATCATACACACTGTAACAGGAATATACTAGCAAAAGCTATTATTATAAATGTGAGATCATTAAAAACTTTACATTTTACATGTTATGGTTTTGTATTTAGGGCTTTAAAGCAAAAGATTTCATATATCAAAAATGTGTTACATAATAATATAAAACAATTTTACATCACAACATCATATCATAAACAATTTTGTGAGCCAACTTATTATTCATTATAAACCTAAAGCTAGTTGTTAAAGCTTTGTCTAACCACACAGTTCTACACTTCCTGTCTTTGTCTACGTAAAGATACATGACTGATTCAAACCACACTGTGTTTGTTACAGCAATGTTTCACCACGCTTAGAACTATACTATACTTACTATACTCAGAAGTATAGTAGCCCTAAAAATATTTAGATGCCACATTTTAAAAAATGTGAATATCATTGCATTAGATAGTAAAATATCAAACCATGTGGTATTATTCTACAGGAAGCATTTAGCTGGATATTACACACAAAAAAGAAGTTTGTTACGCATTTACATGATAAACAATAGATTAACTGTTTATCAATATGTATCTGGACACTTTCTGTTTGAGAAATGTTAGTGGAAAATGTTCATAGTTCACCCAAAAATGAAAATTCTCTCATCAAGCTACTCACCTTCAAGTTGTTCCAAACCTGTATGAATTTCTTTCTTCTGCTGAACACAAAAGAAGACATTCTAAAGAATGTCTGTAACCAAACAGTTGATGGACCCCAATGACTTCTACAGTATGGGAAAAAAAATACTATGGAAGTCATTGGGGTCCATCAACTGTTTGGTTACAGACATTCTTTAAAATATCTTCTTTTGTGTTCGTACAGGTTTGGAACAACTTGAGGTTGAGTAAATGATGAGATAATTTTCATTTTTTCATGAACTGTTCCTTTAATGTGATAAACTATACTGCTACAACTATGTAAACCGACTTTACACATCCACTAAAAACCACAGAAACACCAACTGATTAAAAGACTCTTATCAAGAAATGTGAAGTATCTGCAGCATAATGTGAATACGTTCATTTTTTTTTTTTTTATGTGTGGTTTGATTGCTCAAAACTTGTAACACAAAAGTACCATCTACAAAATTGTGAAACCTCTGCAAACTGCTTCCCCACTGAAGTAACTACTAACCCTTCATACAATACTACTGGCTCTCTTCCAGATTGAATTTAACTGCAGTTCACGGATGAACCACACAGAGGCAGCGCTCAAGCTCTTTGAACGTGTGGCCTACATACCCGTCTTCATAGTGGGCTTTTCCCTCAACGTCACGGCTCTGTGCATCTTCTGTCGCAT
Organism: Megalobrama amblycephala; assembly: GCF_018812025.1. Taxonomy (NCBI): domain Eukaryota; kingdom Metazoa; phylum Chordata; class Actinopteri; order Cypriniformes; family Xenocyprididae; genus Megalobrama; species Megalobrama amblycephala. The sequence goes on along the minus strand of NC_063060.1, from coordinate 6,571,966 downwards.
CAAGCGTTGGACAGACACGCACATCTACATGCTCAACCTGCTGTTTGCCGACTTCCTGGCCATTCTTATTCTTCCCTTCAAGATACTGGAGGTCTTCTGTCCAATAACACCAAGCTTTTTGTGTACGTTCCTGCTGTGCACCCAATTCTCCAACATGTACTGCAGTATCTTCATCATTACAGCCATCAGCTTCCACCGATTCATAGCTGTCAGGTTTCCGTTTCTGGCCAAGACACTGCTCTCCAAAAGTAGGATGATCGCCATCACAACGTGCATTATCATCTGGGTGATCATAGCAGTGATCTGCTCTCGTAACTATCAAGAATTTCTCCCAGACATGTTAGAGCGCTGTTATGATCGAAAGGTGGCAATCAAACTCAAAATACCTTTTTTGGTGGTTTTAGAGGTTTTAGGGTATCTTATACCATTAGTCATCCAAATAATTTGCTCCACACAAACCATCTACATCCTGATCAGATCGCTTCGGCATGTTGAGGGAAGGGATAGAGTGGAAAGGAAAAACACTACTGCTATTATCGCTGCGAACATGTTCACATTCATAGTTTGCTTCACACCTGTCCATATCGGTCTTTTGCTGCAAAATTATTCATCTGATGAGTACTTTGTGCGAGTGTTTATTAACGTGGCCGAGTGGGTCGCTACAACCAATTGCTGTCTGGATTCTATTGGGTATTACTTTCTTCTAAAAAAAATTAATAAGAGACAAAGTTCATATTGATTGTTAAAGGGATAGTTAACCTAAAAATAAAAATTCTGTCATTAATTACTCACCCTTTTCGATTTTTGTTCATCTTCGGAACACGAGTGGTGATTTTTGATGAAATCTGTGAGTTTTCTGTCCTTCCATTGACATATGCAACTACCACTTTCAAGCCCTGGAACGGTAGTAAAGACATCATAAAATAATCCATGTGACTCCAGTGCTTTAACCTGAATTTTATGAAGCAATGTTTTCAATTTTATGAAAACGTAATTTACTTTAATTACAATGGGCATTCAGGCAACAACGTCCGCTCTTGCATCAACACATGGTGCTCTTCTGAATGCATTTTGGAGATTAATATTTTGTGAATAAAGTGGTAAATATGGTTAGATTCATCAGATGTGAGAAATGTGCGAAACCTAAATGAAAAAAGTTTATCTACAACAGATAACCTATCATGATTAAAAGATTAACCACTATCAGTGGAGATACCTCACAGTTCCATTTAAATACTATGGTGCATAAAGAAGATAATCGCACGAGTATCATGGTATACATAAAAGTACAGTATATTCTTGTGAAAAATGTTAAATGAATACTAAATAAAATGTTACATTAATAAAATGTTAAATGTGTCAAACCCAAAATGGCTTTTAACAGTCTTGACCACAAATTACTAGTCAGGAAATTAGATAAATTTAAGCAAACGCAATACTTAAAAAGCCTTTGCTCTCACAGAAAAACTTCAAAGAAACACGAGTTGCATGGTGACTGGTTTTTCTTTGAAAATCTACCGATAAATGTAATAATAAATGCATCTCTACCACAGTGACGCATGGAGGAAGAGTGTCATTGTGTGGGTAGCCTTGCTGGTATTGGTAAGCTGCTTCTTGTGAAAAGTCATTTAATGCTTTGGAGTTCAGGAGAATATTGCAGAATGGCTTGCTTCCCACAAATGAAAAGTTGTTTTCTAAAGAGGAATGATCAGATGTTATTTTTAAACAAGACTGCTCCTGCCCAAACTGTAAAGACAACCAAGAAGTGGCTTATTGAGAACAAGTCCATCACAGGACTTTGAACCCTACAGTATTTGGTCTCACATTAAACGCAAACAAACTGGGAGACATTTTTTATCTACACAACTTAAGCCATTAACAATACTTACTCTTTTTCCTGTAAAAAGCTGTCTGCAAGTTGGGGAAGGCTATTTCAAGTTACTTTATCTACAGTATTTGTGCAATTCTTGCTAATTTCCTGATCAGTGATTTATGATATAAATGGTTAAGACCATTAAAAGACCACTAAATATTTTGCCATTTTTGGCTTGGCCTTTTTTTTTCTCCAGAAAGTATACACGGGACATATTGTAAAGATGCAATAGCTTCTGACATTAGCTACTTCACACACTTGAGTCTGTCGACAACAGGACAAATGGAAGAGTATGGTCGTATACAAATTAATTTTCAATGGCGTCCCTGATCACGTCGGAGCATTTTCACGAAAAAGAGGCATTTTTCCTAAACGGCTCAGAGTACATATGGATTAGTTTTACAATCTCTTTAAATTAACTTTTTGAAGTGTCAAAGTGATAGTCATAGCTGTCTATGGAGGGACAGAAAGCTCTCAGATTTCATCAAAAAGATCTTCATTTGTGTTGCGAAGATGAACGAAATGAGGGAAATTCATGACAGAATTTTCATTTTTGGGTGAACTGTCCCTTTAAATAACGGTTTATGTATAATGTTTTCATAACACGCGTGCAATAGAGAATACGAACCGACGTCACGCCTCGTTGCATGCCGGGGCGGCGCCGCCATTTTGACAGGATCACCCTCTATTACTCGTACTGAAATTAATACGGATTCTTGCTTACCTTTTGTTTTGTTTCTGCCATTAAGTGGAACGTTAACATTTTTAATGGTATGGTTTGCAGGGAATAGAAGCTATTGTATCGCGTCGCATGATCATTTTATTTATTTATTTTTTTTCACTGAAGTTTTGTAGAATTTCGTTTACAATGTTGATCTGTTTACCGTGTCACACGCTGGACGCTCACCGCTGCTTCAGCCATCGTATGAATATCCAAATAAATCTATGTGATCAACACACTGAGAAAAGTCGATTCATTTATTTGTTGGAAACATTTAAATGGTGCTTAAACGAGCATACTGAGTAGGCCTACAACTGTTGTCATTGTAATCCCCCTTTTCCATGATCACAGATGAGGAGAATCAGAGATTATGGGTCAAATTCAGCGGACAGACGGACACGAACACAGTGTATTTTTATATTTATTTTAACAAATGACAACCACACTAAGCAATTTCATACCTTTATAAAACTGTTATGAAGAAATTATTTTAGAAAAAAAAAAACTTTAATTTTGGGCTCATTTGCGTATCTCCACGCAGTATGCTTTAATAAATATGTACAGAATTGTTTGTTTGTCACATGAAGCGTTTTTCTTGTTAAGCGTTAACCCCGTCAAGTTCTGCTAATTCACGAGCGCAGTGAGAGTCAGACTTGCAAAGGTAATGTTAATTATTAAACCAAACGAAATCAAAACTTTCAAAAACACTTAGCAATTGCCATTCTTTTATTGAGTGATAAGCAGTGGGTTTAATCAGTGCCATTAATAATAGATTTGCCATCCGGCGTCTTCTCGTCATCTCCTCGACCTGCTTCCCTTGGTGTTTTTACACGTAGAAAAGGCGAAAAAACGTTTTTCACTGTCTTGTTTTCTCTCAGAACGATGGTCTGAGTTACTATCACAATTATCGATGCAGCATTAATGACATACAATGGTGACATTTTTCACAATCATGACAGAAAACAAATTACTGCACTAAACTCAATAACGGAAAGGCTGCGCGATCCTGTCAAGATGGCGAATAAACAAAGAAGTTACCCAGAACTCAATGCGGCGTGACGTCAGATTCGTATTCTCTATCCGCTTGTTAAGTCGTGACGTAAGGAACGCCGTTTCCGGGTCCAACCCTCTACTCGTTTCACTTGAGAATACCATCAACGGCCATTTATGAGTGCTATTTATTCATTTTAAACATCAATCATTTAAAAAAAAGTTAAACATTTTAAATATTTACAGTGTACACAACAGTCTCCATGCTCACAGCGTCACAGATATTAATATTTTAACGATTTATAAAAGATGAATCATTGTCTGGCCATCTGGAATTTTGGTATGGAGATAAAGGTTATAATTATATATTTTTTGTAGTATTACACCACATCGTGTATGTATATTAGCATCGTTTGTTGTTTTCTTGTGGTATGGGATAGAGCGTTAGGACCCGGAAGCACTGCCGCGTGACGTCAGACTTAACAACCGGATAGAATGCCTCTGGGATGACGCATGTTTGTAGGCAAAATCCGGAAGCGAATTAGCATTTTAGGACTTCCGGTTCCAATGCCGTAAAGTCTATGGGTTTTTGCTAAATCACCTGAAATAAGGTCTGTGGTTAACAAAGCCTCTAAATACTTTCACGTTTTGATCTATGACATAAAACACACAAGTTATAACCCACTTGTGATTTTTTTTAAACTTTTACTGTGTCTTAAAATCGGCGGTTGCTAACAAATTGCTAAAAGGGACTACTTCCTTTGGCGGGGACTTTAGACGTCATCATGACAAACAGGACATTTGGACAGCATTTCTCATGAAAAAGTGGATAAGTATTCATACACAGCACAGATCATAATCAGCGAGCATGTTTTTAAATAACGTTGTTTTTGCATGTATTTGCTATAACAATGAAAATATTTGAAAAACGGTTATAAACAAGTAATGATGCAATCCTTTACATCTTAATTCTTGAGTTTAGCAGAATTCAATGAATGTAAAATTATTATCATGTCACATATGACACATTTTATTTAATGTGACTGACAAAAACAGTAACACCAGTGACACAATGAATCACCAGTGACGTATGTGTAAGACCAAAAGATCCTTATTCGTCAACTAGAATTAAGTAGATGGGACTAAATTTGTACATTTGGTATACAATCAAAGACTTATCATTGACATTAGTGGAAGCAGTCAGAGGATCATAAATATTTTAAAAATGTCTATAAAACATGCTGTCTGTAAAATCGCTGCTTCTCAGCTGTGCTCAATTTAGCCATATACCTTTAATTTAGCCATATCTGACCAAATGAGGATTAACAATGAGAAAGAAGAGTTATAATCATGTAATCTTAGTGCTATTTTATGCAAAAGAACTTAATGAATAGCTTTGAATAAAGTTTATCTATATGGGTAACATCAGTGACATTTTTCATGAAAAATGTATTTTACAAAATGGCTGCTGCAAGGTATCAATCCACATGTTGTCAATCATGATATATTCACTAAATTAAGTTGTTTAATTTGTATTCTAGTTTAAAAAAAATCTCTAACAATAATGTAGGTCACACCAGTGACTTCACCTAAAAGCTTCATATGAAATTATGATTTTCTAATTAAAAATTTTGATAACTCAAAAGAGACTTTCCATTGGCCTTTCTTCATGGATCTTCAGGAAATAGGAAGAAGGAAGTCAAGTGATGCCATCAGTGTGATTTTTATTTCAAAAAAAGAGATTTTTTTTAAAGGTAACACCAGTGACACAACGTCACCAGGGGTTCATTATATATTTTATAATATTTAATCAGCATTTTTTTTGTTTTGTTTTTTGTTTTCTTTATGTAGTTTACATAATATATTTGATAGTTATGCATACATTATATTTGAAATGGTAGAAAAACTGTTTCTGAGCTCAAAATAAAGCACTTTCCCTCTGTACATGACTGTGGGGACGAGCACTTCTGTGGCGCTTGGAATTTTTACAATTAAAAAATGAATATTGCCACGTTGATGGCTCAAGAAGGTTTAATTGTTCAAATAACATATTGTTTCATATTAAAATATATATATAAGTGTTTTCAGGTGTAATATTTCTGTAAAGTCTAGGGACAGAAAAGTGGACGTTTCTGTACAATGACCATTCATTGTAAAATGAAGTAAATATTAAAAATGAACAACTTTCATGTTAGCCTAATGGAAAAAATAATGGAGTACTTCAACCTACAAACTAATAAATGATGTCATCAGATCATGTGTGCCTTCGGCAGTTATCATTTTAAACATCAAAATCATGATAGGCCTACCCCTCAATAGCAGGCTTTATATAAGATAGGGTGAATGCAGATTGAATGGGACATTTTATCCAAGTCATCTCAATAGTAAAAAGTGTCCCAATCACCCTGAACTCACCCTATACAATTTATTATGTATTCCCATGCTTAAAGAACATTTAATCCCGTGGAGCTCTAAAATAATGTTGACTTCAACTGATGAATGCAGCAAAGAAAAGATAAAGAATGGAAAAGCACTTTGCTGGCAAAGAAATTGGAAAATTACACAGGTAAGACAATTCCTATACCAATAAATACCTGTCAAACATTGTTTTATTAAAGAAAAATTATTTTAGAAAAAAAAAATACTTTAATTTTTACACTTAAGACAGGTATAGACCTTATGTAGCCCCGCCCCTTTTCAGCGCTGCGCTCGTTGTCTTTTGACTTCCGGCTTGTATTTCCACAGCTATCTTATGTATTTATGAATGAACTGCTCATTTTAAAATCTTCCCGGTCTACTGACATTTGTTAAGACATCTGCTTTAAACATAACAATGCTCATGATAACTTTCATTAACTCTACAACACGTAAATCAACTTCACCAGCTAATTATTCTTCAACAGCGATGCCATAGAAATATACAGGGCTATCGCAAAAACGGAAGTTCAAAGACAATATTCTAAAGATGGCGGCGCGCATGTTTCTCTGGAAATGTGGCAAAAAGTGTAATATAGCCACACAGCTGGGAGATACAAGCGAGTGACGATCGAGTGACGTCATTCTTTAGGGTACGCGCATGTATCCATGGCAACGCTCAGCTGCGTCCTGCCAGTGATTTTCTCAGACGAGTTTTCTCTTTCTTCGGCCGAAAAGGTATTTTAAATTTTAGTTTAGTAAGTTAGACATTAGCTACCTTAACCACTGTTTATCTTGTAAATTTTAAATTATATGACAAGATTACATTTACAAATGTTTGCTGAAGTTGTTGTCCGTCGCGGCTGACCGTTACGGCCTATCTTCAAATGTGCGCTAATCTTGGTCTAACTAAACCCAAATTGACAGTAACAAATGTTTTTAATAGACAAACGATACCTGATACATGATTGAATGTGTTCATTTTGTCGTTTTAGGTTAGAAAGCCAACGAAAAAACTGCCATCAGACTACCACAGCTGACAACGAGAGACGCGCGAGCACACACAACTGCATGTTTGCCTAACACACACACACACACACACACACACGGAAAGAGCACAACAATTGTAAAACTGTTAATTTATAAATAAATACACGTATTTTGCTCCTTACAACGTGTTTGTTTTCTTTTGTTAACCTAGAAGTAAAATAAAAAATAACAAGAGGACTTAATCGAAAGTCCCCTAAACGTCCTGAATGGCCGCTGAACGTCCTCGTGAACGTCCGGAGGACGTCTTTGCGGACGTCCCCGGGACAGCTAGAGGACCCTACACATGGACGTTCGGGGGACGTTCGCAGAGGCCATTCAGGGGACGTTTTTTTGTTAGCTGGGTAGTCCGTTTATAGCCTACTATTAGCTTTTTATATCTGACGAGTTTATTTAGGCTTCAAAATCTATAAATGTTGTTTTAACTTGTAAAGATTATATTGATAGACAAAACGTGTAAGTGTCATAACCCTTTGTTAAACACAGAGCTTATTTTCTGCGATTTTCCAAAAGTCTATGGGAAAAATGCATAGGCTTTCAACCGAGGGAATCCATGCGCCGCTAACTTCCGGGTTGACCTACAAAAACGCGTCATCCGAGGGGGCGTTGATAATGTTTCCTTTGTAACAGAGCCAGAGCGTGTGTCTCAATCAGCTCCCTAGTTCAGTAGTCAGGGCACTGATCAGGGTATCAGCCACATTCACTTTCATTATATACTGATTCACGACCTAGGGAGCTGATTGAGACACAGGGATAGAGAGACAGAGTTGCTACAACGGAAGTTCAAAACGCTTGATCGTCACGTGATTCGTGTAGTCTTCAGATAGTTCCAGGAAGTGCTTCGGCGGCAATTCAAAAAGATAGGCTCTGCTTTGTAACGATGAAGTTAGCCAATCATAACAGTGGCCGTTTACTGACAAGCCTAATGTTAACAAAGATTATTAAATACTGTAGCAAAAGTATTGCTCATTGTTAATGTTAGTTAATGCATTAACTAACTACTGGGACCTTATTGTAAAGTGTTACCATGCCTTCTGCAATTTTTGTAGGGTTGGTCCTCCATTCAACAGGCCTTCAGCTCTGAGCAGACGGTTAGCACGAGTTGTCATGTGATGTTAAACTGCCCTCTAGTGATCATCTAGTGTATTTCAATTACTCTGCAGTCTCGTCCACATACTGCAAGCAGCCGAACGCTGTTGGCACGTGGCAGTATGTACAGCAAGCGACAAAAAAATCACGGTAGTCTTATAATATTCGTTTTAGGTACTCTGTAGGGCTGATGTGGCATTTAACACTAGTGCAGTTTTCAGTTCTTATGATATGTAGGCTATCATGGTAAACCATAGTATTCCTTTATTAATGGATATATCAAAGTACCTTGGTATCACCATCTGATAGCATAGCATGGTACAGTACAATTTTAGGCAGCTCAGCAGGTTTTGGGACATCTTTAGACCTGTCTGCCATAATTTTTTTTTTTTTTTAATTGGATTTTAGAGGATGATGGATTTTACTTATTAGAATGAAAAAAAGGCTACTGCACATCAAAAAGTACATGTAATGTAACGTTCCTGGTAGGAACTATTAGACATATTTTTATTATTAATAGACCTAGCCATTACGAAGCAAAGGACATGAATAAGTCAAATTAAATTGCATTGATGCTAAATGCCTGCTGTAATTGATATGTTGATGTGTCTAATTAACTTCCAAGTAATGATCCTTCAAAACAGCTTCACTCTAGTCTTCAGATGCACAGATGTTGCTATGGCGACATGGTTCTCCATAGCAACAGAGAGATGCTCTGTGAAATTTCAATGTGCATTCTGTGAAACGCCATCTTCTGGGCGGTGCCGTGCAAGTGAAGGAAACAACAACCTTTACACTTGATCATCATGTGTAATTACTCACAATATATTAGCTAGAAATATGCTCTAGTCAAGCACAAATCCGTTTTAATTAAAAACTAACAGGATGCCTAATAAACAGCTCATTACCAGTGAGGGACTAAATGTTAGCTTACAGTACATAATGATGGCAAAAGTTAATTTTGATATTTTTTAAATAATTTTTTAAAATGTTGATACCAATTTCTATAATTTTACCAAATTAATGGAATAAGACAAACCAACTAAAACCACAAAGCATCACTGAGTGCAATCAAATCCAAATCATGGCTAATACTTACTAGTGTTTCTGCCGTTTTACCTCAAATGATGTCACTTCCCGGAGAATGATGTCAATGAGCAGCTGGCTTTTAGCAGGATGAAAAGTGATAAGTAAGCAATAAGCTACGAGAGACTGCTGTATCGTGAATAAGTCACGGCTGAAGGCTGTAACCCCTTCAGTCGTGACTCATTCACGATACAGCACAAGCCTCTCGTACCTTATTGCTTTTATAAAACGGTTACCACACGACACAAATATTAAAGTCAAGAATATGTAACAATGCACCTTTATGAAGTAAACTCTTACTAAAAGCCTTCCTTCCGCCGGAAAAAGATAGTCCCTGATCGTGAACAGCAACAGAAGTTACATTTCACCATTAGATGACGGCAAAGACTGTCTTTATGAGTGTGTCAGTCAGTAGCGAGGACTTTTACATTGAAACTGATTGTTGTGAACACAGAACAATAGCTCTGTTAGTCACGGGGAAACCTCTTAACTGTTAAAAGGACAAGATAATACATCATCGGACATTTAAACAGATTTTTTATTATGAACATAGGACCAGGGACGTGGGAACTATATTGTGAGAGGGGGGGTGGGATTCGTGGGGGGGGGGGCTCAGTGTGGCCCAGGCACGGCGCCAGGATTCCAGTTTTGGATGGGCCAGACCAATTGTGGGTGGGCCTTAAATTAAGAATGTTAAATAAAAAAAAAAAAAAAAACGTTATCCAATCACTGCTTAACCTAATAAAAAATATTGACTAATATAGCCTACTGTTATATTATCTGTGCGTATACATAATATAGATTTTAATAGCTTGATGTTCTTTAAATATTTTGTTGCATTGTTAAAAGTTTCAGTGCATAAGACAGACCTATCCGCGATCGCTCTCCATGGTTCTGACCAAAGAAGAGCGCTTTGGAATCTCCATTACGCATGAAACGCATCATACCTGGGCTGCGTTTCCCGATAACATTGTCTCTTAGCGCGCTACGAAGACTCTTAAGGTATAACTTAACTAAAGGTATACTACCACTAAAGGTATATCATTGCTAGGCGTCTTCAGGGCTATCATCCATTCGCGAGGCATAGGCGCTGAAAGGCAGAGGCGCTGGCGCCCTCCTACCAACGGCGCTGTTTTTGGTAAAACATAATTTTGACGATTTCATTAAGTTTTGTTTTATAGAAAACTCTTTTTAAAAGATATTCGTTTTGTATAAATTGTATCTTAATTTTGATCAATGTTTTATCAATCAATTGTACGTATTTAATAAATAAGAAGCAAATATATAGCAGACAATGTATAACCTTAGTGTAATTGACAGAATTACTAAAAAATATTTTGCTACCTAAAAGTTAAAGATTTTTTGTGTCACGCATGCATGCATGTCTATTTCCCTCATATTAAATATAAAACGCATGTGGACTGATATTTTTCCAATGTCTGGACTTCTTTATTAATGGAGTATATAAACAGACGTTTCAATATATTGGTATTAAATGCATTTTCTGAGAATTTATATTTCAAGTTTTTACTGCAAATGTCAAAATGCGCACTCTTTGGTCCATCAGTGCTTTGGTCACTGATCACATTAGAATAAAATATCTCATAATAAAATACAATTGACTGATTTATGAATGTATATGTGTTAGCTATGGCATGAAATATCTGATATTCCGATTGTCAAATACATGCAAGTGGAAGTGTATTGTTGTTTAAACACCTTTATAACGATCACGTTAGTTGAGCTGTATGCGGGATATAATTTTATGACACAAAATTTTGAAATGTAGGCTTAAATCAAACACATTTTAATTCAGATTCTGTATTGGAAGAATGTCTCCCATTTGAATGGGAGAAAGTGTAACGCGCAATATGGCGGAAGAGACGCGCATTTAGGTCTGCGCATGCGCATTAGCTTGATCCAGCCTGAAAAATACAGTTTTTTGTCATTCCAGCGTTTAGAAACTAAATTTATGAGCCGGTTGTTGTTAGATTTCATTGGTGATTTCAAATATGAAATTTAATCGTAAGGTTGGCGAACAGTTTTGGAGAATTTTATGTTTCCCCATTCAAAGAGATTGCATGATGCCCAGGATGCCCGAGAGGCGTTTCAAAGATGGCCGCCGAGTGAAATGACTTGTCTTAAAGGGACTTTGATAAAACACAGCTATTGACTAATCAGAATCAAGGACAAGAACTAACCTTTTTAAATATGGAATATCCTATAGAATAGTTCTAAGAATACTATACATTTATTACCAATTAAAAATGTTTTGTTTAAAAACAATTTAATATTACTTGGCCTGTTTTAATTTAGAAGTAACATCTGCTCAAACCAAAGAAGTGAAATTATTCAAAATAATTATTTTCTTCTATGAATTAATTGTGACAGTGTGAAAAATTAAAACTATTCAATATTCAAATTAAGACATAAATGATGAGGACAATGAAAATATATTGCAATTTGCATGACCCCCTGTGGTGAAAATTACATTTTTAATGTTGTTAATATGTCTATCTGATGTTTTTAATATACTTTAAGACAAACCATTGCAAATTCAGCAGTCAACATCATTGCTGAGTATTTTCTTGCAGTAAAACAAAGACAGTCTCAAACCTGCAGTTTGAAATCGCTGGTGTCTGTGACGTCACAAAATACCTTGTAACCAATCATGTCAATGTCAACCTGTCCGATGTTGTAAAAAGCGATACCATTGTGCAGCGTTTACCTCAGTAAGTTGACCGAGTGGATCTTGTCTGAGCTTGTATGAGTGAGTGGAGGCAGGGCTAATTAGCATATATAGATCCGTGTATATTAAATGAGGCAAGGGTGTAGAGTTACATTCAAGCTATTTTAAGGCATTAATCATTTCTTTTCACAAGAAAAAAACGTTTAAATATGTAATTCTGGTGATCAAAGATGAGTTTTAAAGGATACAATTATTGACTACAGGGGGACTTTAAAAATATTAAATACATTTTTTTTATTTAAAGAAAATTCATTACATGCCAACCTTCTCCTGAAAGAAATCTCTAATATCTCTAATATTAAGGTTAATAGTTGGACTCTTTGGGTTTTCATACTGATATACAGTAGCTTGTAAAAGTCTGTTTCATAATTAACAATGTAGTACCTTAGACAACTGGCAACTATAAGTCTTACTGCAAAATGAGACACAGGAATCATGACACATTTCACAGAGACAAAGGTCAAACAATCAAATGTGTTTATTAGAATGATAAAATCTCCATGTTGATTGACGTTTGAAAATAAGTGTGTGCTCCAGTACTGAGTCGTGTGTGTTCATGTGTGAAACTGGGTGTATAAGTGTGTACTTCTATACATGTGAGATTATTTAAAAACCAACCAACAAACAAAACAATTATCACTGTATACCGTCCCTCGACTTCTATACACAGGGACATTACATCATCGTCAGCAGAAGGGTGAAACTCAGGATTTGAGCTATGTACAGAGCAGCTGAGTCTAGGTAAACAACTCAACGTAACACTGATTCAGTCTTACACACAGTCCTTCACGTCGAAGGCAAATCTGTGTCGCCATATACACTGTCTTACAAAACGTTGTTCCTTCAGTCGTTATCAAGAGATCAAGAATCCTTCTTCATCTTTTGCAAAGTCGGTGAGAACCAAAAAAATGTGATCATATGTGGAACACAAAAGCGAATGAAACATTGTGGGAAAAGTCAAACACACATTATTGGCCTTGATTATTGTACAATATTGTGCTTGTTGCAGCATGATCAAAGATAAAGACCTCTCGGTTTTGAAAGCAAGTGCTTACGGGAAAAATCGTTTGAATACATTCACAGAACATTCAACACTTTCCTTGACAATAATAGACCAGAATTAACACAAATGGCACTGTGTGAAAAAGTCAATGTCACTCAACATCACTTAGAGCAATAAAAACACCAGAAATCATCTGAACAAAAAGAAAAATATTGTGAAGGGCAAAGTCATGGAAATTGAAAGCCATTTTAATTTACACTGAGTGACTTCCTGCTACAAAGGAAATAAGCTTTAGGCACTAAATTTTCAAGTTAATGTGTGGACACTTGTGTTTTTAATTGAAGGCAGTTTGTAAGTTTCTTGAGGCTTTAAAAGAAGAAAATTAGGAATTATACTGGGAACTAGACTATGTGGTTGTTAGCATGTTGCTATCTAGTTGCTTACTAGCTCGAGTCTAAAGACATTAAAAATTCCATTAGACAGTTTTTTCATCCACCAGGCAAGAAACTAAACTTTGATCACTTGAAAAAGCAAAAAGACACCTCTAAGCTGCACAATTTGAGGTATCAATTCATTTAGTAGCACAAACTGCATGTGACAAGTCACACTCTGAAGAAACACTTGTTTTGGCATCTTTGTAGCTTATTAGCAAACTTAGTGATTTCATTTTCTATTGGCAAACACTTTTGAAGATGGATATGGCACAATTTCTTTGAGGATTGAGAAGATAAACACTTTAAAACTTAGTTGAAATGTTAGCTGTAAGTATATGATATCTTCCTGACAAACTTTCTTTCTCCACATGTGGTTTTAACATTAGCATATTAGCGGCATTTGCTACTTCCTGCATTTGATTACTTGCTTTTGTGTCCTTGACCTACAGGTAAGCGGCTATATCCTTGCATTTCCTGCCTACCGGGATCTATTTCCTGTGTTCCGGATCCTATTTCCTGCCTGGTGTATCTTTAGTGCTGAAGAGAGGAGACATAAATACATACACACGGTAATTTAAACACATAAACACACATACACACAGAGAGAGACAGCGCAATCAACCATGACTCTCCTTTCAGCTGGATTTATGAGCTAATCAATGTTCAACCGACCATAGCACACAACTGCAGGAGTGTGTTTTTTTCTGAGAGCATCAGCAATGGCATGTGGATGGTTTCTAGGATGGAGGAGTATGCTTATGTGATGCATGTAGCACATGCTTTTAATAAGAGACATCGTGCAGGTGCATGAGCACCATTATTAAATGCATTCCTGTGAACTCAAGTGTGTGTGGCAACTCATCTAATCAGACATCTGCTTTCAATATCTCACAGACTGATGCTATTAGACGTTTAATAACAAAGCTAGCCTATGTGGAGATGGACTCTTGAGTGCGTGGGTCATACAGAAAGACGATGTTGGTGAGAAAGAGGCATTTTTCCAAACCCTAGTGAGCCACCTTGCTGTCTACTGCATCTACTACTCCATCGTTGAAAAAACAGCATATGCTGGTTAGGTATGTTTTGAAGAATGGAAGCTATTTTGATCTGGTTTATGCTGGTCCTTAGCTGGCCATGAGCTGGTTTAAGCTGGTCAAGTGCTGGTCCTAAGCAATTAGCTCCAGCTCAGGACCAGCATAAACCAGCTCATGACCAGCTAAGAACCAGCATAAACCAGCTCATACCAGCTTCAAGGCTTCAAAACATACCTAACCAGCATATGCTGTTTTTTTCAACAGGGTTAATAGATTCCCAGGGAATGCATGAACTGATAAAATGCATACCTTAAATGCAATGCAAGTTGCTTCGAATAAAAGTGCCTGCCAAATGCATACTTGTGAACTCCGTCTGCCATCTTGGATGAAACTGCTTTAAAACTCAATTGACCAAAGATTTTCTCTCGTCGTTTTCTCTCTTTCTTATGAAGTCTGAAGTTAGGACTGAGGTAAAGCATTCCTCTGGCTCAAACAGTAGAGAATGGAGCCAGCAATACCAAGGTCATGGGTTTGATTCCCAGGGAATGCATGAACTAATAACATGTATATACCCTAAATGCAATACAAGTCGCTTCAGGTAAGCGACTTGTATTGCCATCTTGGGCAAAATTGTCCTAGAATTTGACATGGCGGAATAATTTTGCTGCCTACTGTTTTAAACAGCTTACAATGCTGTCTAGGTAGGCATCTCTAGGGTTTGGAACAGAGCCAGGGAGTCTTTCGGTGTAGATTTGATTATGCTACCCTTTTAGTATTCTCATTTAAGGACACAATGACTTAAAGACACAGGGTTTTCACTTTGACAGTTCCCGGGTACATGACTGGAAACACGCAATCCATTATCCATGTTGATGATCTAGAACTTTTGAAAGGACCTCCATGACTAAAAATCCAAACAAATAAATACAAAAAGGAGAGGAAATATATTATGATGGTTATGATAAATAAAATGATTGGTTATTTCACAGTCACACACCCAATAACATAACTGGCTTCAAATCACATGACATTTCTTGACTTTGTAGACTTTTTAGACCTTCAAATAATGTGATTCCTCTTCTCTGGCATTTCCGTTTGCTCTCCTTCAGACTCCAGGAGAAACAAAATGTGAAACAGCATCTTCAAGTAGAAGAATCCAAGAGTCCTCAGGACAGAGTCTCTCGTTCTGTCTCTAATCGTGTCTTTCTAGAAAACAGCGGGTGTATTTACTTCAGTTCTGTGATCCATGTTGCGTGTTACATTTTGTGTAAAAAATTCACTGTACAAAAAGGAAGAAATCAAACAAAAAGACAAAAAACTTGGAATCCACTGTGTTCATAAGTTCTCAGAGAGTCCTCTGATGAAACTCACAGAGCTACACAGAACACAGAAATTCATGTGGTTGGTTGAGGCCATGAAAGTCATTTGACCAAAGTTTTCTCTCTCTCCGTCTCTCTCTCTCTCTCTTGTAAAGTCTGAATTCAGGGCTGAGGTAATACTGAGGCAAATGCCTCAGCTCACTCGACAGAGACACAGAAAGTCAGAAATACAACGATTTCCAAGCATACCAAAGAAAAATCTTGTTTTCTGTCCATACATTTTGGTCAAAGTGATGCATCAGAGCAAATGGCGTACTGCAAATCTTGCAAAGCGAACCATCAAACGGGGCCCCGCCCACAAGAAGTGATGTCACACACAAGCGTTTGTAATGGAAAAAGTATCGCAGATGGAGACAGACAGTTAATGTTATTTTGTGTCCCTATATATGATCTGCTTCTCTTTATTTTCCCATTTAATATGCAGAAATATTTTCAATTTATCATTCTGTATATCAGTGTTATACTCAAGTCCAGACAAGACCAGACTCAAGTCCATAACCATATCCAAGTCAAAGACTATATTTTCAGGAGAATTGGGACTCTGCCTCAAATTAAGTGGTCTTGATTAGTCATAAATATATGGTCTTGGACTCGGACTTGAGTCAGAATTGTATCTAAGTCTGCTCTTGTCCAGACTCGAATACTACAACACTGCTATTTATGTTATTTATAAAGTGTAAATTTGATGGGCTACAACAAGTTACATTTTTGAACAAATTAGTCATGTAAAAGGGAGAGAAGCTATTCTGTAGTGAAGGTTCTGTTCCAAATCTTTCCTTATGACCAGCTGTCCAAATCTGCTCTTACAGCATTTTCGTATCGACCAGAATCAGACTAGACTGACCACCGTTTACTGAGTCATTACTCCAAAGAACTGTAGGGTTCTTGGTTGTATTTGGAGTGAACAATTGTCCCAATTGCCAAACTTACAAATCTGCTGAACCTGCTAAAGAAAGTCTAGGTGTGAACAGATTCAGAGATAGATAGTCTTCAAGATGGCTATGGTTCTTTCCTCCATCTGATAAAGGGGCAATAAAGTTTGATATGCCGCACTTGTAGTCAGTCAGCAAGAATGAAAGCTACTGGGAAAAGCATGTCTCTGCCTACATTTTTGTGTAATCGTGAGTGATAAAGAGAGAGAAGAAGAGAAAGAGGTATTTCCAGTTAAAATGGCCACTCTTCAGTGAGGTCAGTGAGGTCCATTTTGGCTCATCCTCACGCAAGCAGTTCCAGAAAAAAGAGCAAAAGGAGAACAAGCAGGTGAGAAAAGACAGACAGAGAGAGAGAGAGAGACACAGTGAGCTGCAGTGGTTGGCCAGGTTGCGCTCTGTAGTCCACGTGAGGTTTCAGCCGCTTACGTTTCTACAATTTCCAGCTCCTCGCATCTTTGTTTCTCTTCGTTCACTGACCTGTCGGTGTCCGATCGTTCCCTCCCTTCCCGAGCAGGTGGCTGAAGTCCGCCAGGTCGATGAGCCCCCGGGACCCATGGAGCACGGAGCGCGTCAGTCCCGCGGGATGCTGCGAGGCCGGGGTGTAGTGGTGGCCCGTTGGAGGTATGCCATGACTGCTGAAGATGTAGCCTTCGTGGGTCCAGCGAAGAGGCTCTCCGCTGTACTCGATCTGGGTGCTGGGGGCCGACACCACTCTCCGCCGGTCGGGGGAGTCTTGGGGAGTCATAGGGTAGTTGTATTCGCCTGCTGACTTGCGAAGAAGAGTGCCTGGGCGTATTCCCTGATCCCGGTACTTGGAGAGGGAGACGTAGCGTTGGCGGTCGATGCCGGTTTCTATGGCTTCCTCATGGCGTCGACCAGTTCCTTGCAGGAGTTTAGAGCTGAGAAACAAGGTGGATGGTGGAGGTGGGCACTGGGTACCCACCGAGCTCAAGAAGGTCTGACTTTGGTCCCAACTGGATCCAGAATCAGACAGGCGTAGCCCACGTTTCTGCTGCAGGGGAGTTTGCTCGGGTGTGGGAAGTAGACCTGGATCCAAGTCGCCTGCTTTGACCCAACCATTGGGCATGACGAAGAGCGTCTCACCTTGTGAGCGCGGCCGGTCCGTGCCGCTGTGCCGGGATACACTCATCACGGAGCCGCTCCTGCTTTGTCCCATCATGCAACGCTCTTTCTCGCTCTTCCGCTGACTACTGGATGATGGAGTATTGCTGTGTGAACGGTGACGGTGTTTCTGGCCCATAATCCAGCACACTGCCAGGCCCGAGAGCGCCGCCCCAGTGGAGAATGCAGAGACTGCAGCAACAACCAGCAGGTTCAAAGTAACAAGACTTTCAGGCTCATCCATAAAACTCTCACGCAACAGACCTGCAAGAGAGACAGAAAAATACATTACAGTTCTAACTTGTGTGCACAAGTTGTTTGTGTTTCAGCGACTTGAAGGGCAAAAATCAGCTTTAGGACTTCTAAAAAAGACTATAACGTCTACAACTATTGATAAAATTAAGCTCAGGAGGACCAACCGTTTAAAAATTGTCACTTGAATGACTTACAAAAGCATCAAAGAGGCTTCTCATGACTTATGAAGCTGTGTGCTATTGATCTATTGAGTTTCTGTACATTACAGCCCCAGCAATCGATCAGAAAACAAGAGACTGTTGCCTACAGTCTCTCCTTATTTGGTAGACTAGATATAATGTGTGTTTTAGTAGACAGACAGGGTCGCTCTTTACATGAGATGGCATTCAACCTTATAAACCTTGCACTTAAAAGTCCTGCCTTGAGAGCATTGAACATTCAAACACTGCATGTCAAACACTGACCATAGGTAACCCGTGCAATTCAGCTTTACTCTGAAAGCGCAAGTAGATGTAAGAAATATTATAACTAGGTACGTTTGGAAAGATTGTTTGGAAAATTCAAAGAACACAGCAATTTTTGGAGTTGATGACTCATGCTTTAAATACTTTCGAATCGCTCCTCTTTGAATTGG
Source organism: Megalobrama amblycephala (assembly GCF_018812025.1). NCBI lineage: Eukaryota > Metazoa > Chordata > Actinopteri > Cypriniformes > Xenocyprididae > Megalobrama > Megalobrama amblycephala. The sequence goes on along the minus strand of NC_063060.1, from coordinate 6,553,203 downwards.
CATTTGTATAGCACTGGCTTTCTCTTTCTCTCTTTTAACAGCATTTCTTGTACTCTTTCTTCTGCTCTTCCCTGTGAGCTGTCCTTGGTTTTAACCTCTATTTTCTCAGTCTACTTCTCTTCCTCTATTATCTCTTTTCTTGGCTTTCTTCTCACTGACTATCTCTCCTCTAGCAGTGCCGTTTATGTGTGGGCTGTTAGCTGTCTCAGAAATGAGAAGCTGTCAGACTCTGTGTTTATACCTCAGTATCCAAACTAGTAAATGTCTTGACAGTAAGAGGAATTTTAAAAGAAAAGTTCACCCAAATAGGAAAATTCTGTCATCATTTACTCACCCTCATGTCAGTCCAAAAGATTTTCTATCTATTGTAGGCCGCAAAAGGAGATGGATATGTTTGGAATGACATAAAGGGGAGTACTGTAAATGATCATTTTTGGGTGAACTGATCATTGTTGGGTGGCCCACTCGTTCAATTTATGAACAAATAGTGTGTGCAGCCCTTCAAAGAATACTATGGTACTGCCACCATGGTAGTGTCCACAACAGTACACTACATACACTCTTTGAAAGAGCACATGCATAGACAATGACACTTACACAAAGGCATATAAACACACATGCATACACACCCAGACTCCCAAACTCTGATCTCTTCTTCTAGTATTTTCTCTCTCCCATTACCTTTATGTGTTCTGCCATTAAAAATGTTCTAGTCTCAGCTGGGAATCTCAGCTCTCATTGCGTTTGTGCATTGTAACAGCAGGAGTCTGCTGCACACAACAGACTCAACAATTGAACCCTTTTTCTCAATATTTTGTTTCCTTGAACATTCCTTTGAACATTCTTAAAGACTGAAATGCTTCTACAAGATTGCTAGTAATGTGTGTGTCCTCAAGGGTGTAACAATCATTTCAATGAGAGAGAATGAAATCTCCTGACCATTGACAGTTTTCTCTTATCTTTTTCTTCTTTGTCTTAGTCCAAGGTTGTCAAACTCATTTTAGATTGAACCTTGTATGGGCTAACTTTTTATTTATGTCTTGGTGGTAAATGCTGTTCTTTTGAACTTTCTATTCATCAAAGAATCCTAAAAAGATGTATCACGGTTTCCACCAAAATATTAAGCAGCTGTATTCAACATTGATAATAAGAAGAAATGTTTCTAGAGCAGCAAATCAGCGTATTAGAATGATTTCTGAAGGATCATGTGACACTGAAGATGCTGAAAATTCTGCTTTGCCATCACAGGAATAAATTATATTTATAATGTATTAAAAAAGAAAACAGCTATTTAAAATATTTCACAATATTACTGTTTTTTACTGTCTTTTTGATCAAATAAATGCAGTCTTGGTGAGCAAAAGAGACTTCTTTCAAAAACATCTTACTGACTCCAAACTTTTGAAAACTTCAAAACTCCAAACTTTTACTGGCTACTGTGTATATGCAGCTACTGTTTATACACTAAATTAGTATATTTCAGCAATACTGACAAAACAAAGAGAAAAAAACTCAATGCTCTTGGCTGGATAAACTATATGTCTAATTTTTTATGTATTTGCCTGCTTCTGGCAAACTTTGACATGCTGCATCAAACGGGGATTTCTAACACACACTGAACAAACTGTTTTTTTTTTTTCTGTTCTGATCTTTTTTGGCATTCAGTGTCTCACTCATGTCAGGCTGTTTAAAATATGACTGAACGTCTATGCGATGGATGGAGAGAGTGAGGACAGGCTTTTGATGTAGACGAGAGGACGGCTGACCGGCAGCCTGGAGCCATTTCAACAGGGGTCATATCTGAAAACCAAATCATATCACATATTTTACAGATGTGTCTCTATGGTTGGATTTTCACTTATATTGTGAATGTGCCTAAATTTCTCTTCAATTATCAACTCAATTAGCTCCCTTTTTGCCTCTTGATGTTGAGGTTGATTTTGTTTCTTCATGTTAATTCCGTTGCTCCCTTTCCTCTGTCTGTAAATGTGTCCTTCAGCCTCCAGCTTTATGCTGAATGTTAATTTAAAGTGAGTAAACATTGCACACGAGGACTATACTTATTGTACATTGATTCTGAGGTTCAGACGCCTGGCTCTCTGGCTACATTCACACCCCTTTTCCACCAGACTGGTTCATGTTCTGGAGCCAGAGCCTGTTCTCGACTGAATTAGGCCCCTTTTCGAACAAGAGCCTGTCGAGAACCGGTCGTGTGTTTCACCAGACTTGAGGAATGAAAGGTGATGTAACACTACTATGTGTTGTTTACCTGACTATAACAGTCTAAAAAAACATTGTGCATCCCGGTGTTTGCGCAGGCAGTGCTGCAATTCTGTTTTGCTGTTCACAGTACCGAGAGTGATATTTGACAGCACTAATATTTAGATATAGAGAGAAATATAGTGCAATGTCATTACGTTGGGCAACATTTCTCTGCCCCCCCACTCGCTGGCTCTGTTTGAGACCAGCAAGGTTTAGAGCTGGAGTTGAACCGATCTTTATATAAGGCATGATGAGGGTATGATCACAGTCAACTCTCTTTGATAACTCACAATAGCCTTGAGTTATTCCAGCTGTAAAGACCATCATTCCCAGGCTGGTTTATGACGGTTAATGCAAGTAAACTTATAAAACAATGCAAATGCACATGAAATTACTAAAATAAACTAAACTAAAATGAAACTGAAAATAGAAAAATAATTTTTTAAATATTAATAAATACTATAATAGCATATAAATAATACTAAAATAACACTGCACACCAGCCCACCATCTTGACCGGCGCCATCACTGTAATTTCTTTTAGAATGCAATTTTAATAACCTAAAATATATTAATATATTATGAAAGACTAAATGGAATATTTGTACTTTTAAAAATACACAGGGCTATTTAAAAATAGTTGTGTAATAACAGTACGAGCGTAAGAAGCGGTTATGTAATACGTAGGGCAGACCAGGGCTAGTTGTCACAAATGCTATAACTCATGTTATCTCAGGGTTTTGAGTCCAATTGCAAAAAAAGACCTTGTTTTGCTGAATTTTGTTGTCAAAGTTGTCACATTTATATGCTGTAATTTACTAATTACAATTTCAAATAATGCTGTTTCATACTGTAAATTGCTTTGTTTAAATTCTTAACTGTTAAAAATAAACCAAAAGATTTTTAATGGCAGATTCCCATTGTGACAACTTCCCCCATATAGTGTGACAACATGCCCCGGTAGCCCTGCTAATGCTTCTATTCCATTTGTTCTCAAACAGGAGGTTGGGGCCCAGCACATATCAACCCGAATTCACTCTCAAAAATTCAGTTGTCTCTCATACAGACTCCAGGAAGTTACTTCAAGAAGTCAAAGAATGTGGCAAGAACTGTGCAAACATTAGCAATCCAAACAAGACACCCATATTCTGCTGCTGTTCTCCATTTTTATCTTGGGACTATCTCACAGAGACACATTCCTTGAACGCAGTAGCGTACTAAGCCAGTGAACTTTATTCTGATTCATTCTGTCCTCTCCCTCTCCTATATGACTCAGCTATACGGCTGCAGCAATATATAACCTCGTCTGTCTGAGCAGTCTGTTATGTTCAAGTGCTCTTAAGGAAGAGACTTGAGAACCTCACTGCCGTTCCACGTTCTGCTAAATCTGAACTTTGGAGCATATTTAAGCGGTTAAAACTTCAGAGATTGACAGAGAGTATTTCATACGCTGCCAGCTTTGCAAAATGCCATTTAGAGCGGATTTACAGTGAACCTAAGCTTCTGAATGTTTAAAAAAATATAAACCATCTTTTGTCTTTTTAACAATGTAAACAGTGTCACAAACTCACCCATGCACTCAGACACCTCAAACTTTAAAGAAACTAATTAATTTCTAAAAAGAAAAGACTCAAGGCTCATTTTCTCTCTCATTATCTTCCTTCATCTCCAACCTGTGACTTTCTTGTGACTTTGACTGCTTAAGCAAAACTTTCGAACCAGACCAGACCGGATCTTCTCAGTATTGTTGAGGAGAATTGTTGTAGAGAATTCTCTTGGGGACGCTAAAGGGCACATCCTAAACAGGTTCACAAACTCACCGTCACAGTCTCCGAGATGTGAGGTGTTTCCATATTCAACGTCCTGCACAAAAGGTAATCTGCAAAACAGGAGAAAACGGATTTGAACATAAACCGCAAATTTACAGATTAGATACACGACATGCATTCTATGCAAGTAAGTGAATGCAAATGCTTCTAGTTATGCAAACTCAATTTCATGCATCATTGCATTCAGAAATGTGTCTGAACACAATTCAAAACACATTCAACAGTCAGTTTTCTTTTTCAGGTCAACAACTGTCATGGCAGACAGAAGATTTACTAGGCAAGTTAGCCCAGTATAACTTGCAAGCACTGTGGTGCTATCAAAACTTTAACACATCTGCACTGGCTATATATATGTTTGACCAGCCAATGGCAGACAAGCAGAGTGTTCCAGAAACCTGTGTAAAACCATTTCTGTTTGTTGACGGTAGTGTACAGAAATTTGAGGGTAACTCTATCGCCCCCTTGAGTTGAGGTTTGGATGCATGTTAGGTATGTACAATGAGGCAGAATGCTTGCAACGCTTTTGCCAAGCATTTATATTTGTGTAGAGCAATAGTTCCCAAACTGGGGTATACGCGTACCCCTGGGGGTGCACAAACAAAATACTGATATATAGCCCACATTAATAAAAACATTAAAACAGAGCATGATGCAAGATTAATGTAAAAATAGCCCACTGCAAACACCCTTGTAATTCGCTTAAACCTTTTCGAACTTTTTGAATTATTATTTTAAATGTGCCATAGAATTGAAAATTGAATTTACCTTGGCATAGTTGAATAACAAGAGTTCAGTACATGGAAAAGACATACAGTGAGTCTCAAACCCCATTGATTCCTCCTTCTTATATAAATCTCATTTGTTTAAAAGACCTTCGAAGAACAGGCGAATCTCAACATAACACTGTGCCGCAACAGTCGGGATCATTAATATGTACGCCCCCAATATTTGCATATGCCAGCCCATGTTCAAGGCATTAGACAAGCCAGTATTAACGTCTGGATCTGTGCACAGCTGAATTGTCAGACTTTATGCAGGTAAGCAAGCAAGGACAATAGTGAAAAATAGCAGATGGGGCAATAATAACTGACATGATCCATGATAACATGATATTTTTAGTGATATTTGTAAATTGTCTTTCTAAATGTTTCATTAGCATGTTGCTAATGTACTGTTAAATGTGGTTAAAGTTACCATCGTTTATTACTGTATTCATGGAGGTCAGAGTCATGTCGTTATTTTCATTATTAAACACTTGCAGTCTGTATAATTCATAAACAACTTCATTCTTTATAAATCTCTCCAACAGTGTGTAATGTTAGCTTTAGCCCGTTAGCCACACATATGCTACTAACAAACTCATTCAGAATCAAATGCAAACATCCAAATAAATACTATACTTACATAATCGGGTATGCTGCATGATGAACACTTTGTAAAGATCCATTTTGAGGGTTATATTAGCTGTGTGAACTTTGTTTATGCAATGTATTATAGAGTCGCGAGCTCAGGGGCGGGGAGCGTGAGCATTTAAAGGGGAAGCACGCTGAATCGGTGCATATTTAATTATGCCCCAAAATAGGCAGTTAAAAAAATGAATTAAAAAAAATCTATGGGGTATTTTGAGCTGAAACTTCACAGACACATTCAGGGGACACCTTAGACTTATATTACATCTTGTGAAAAATTGTTCTATGGCACCTTTAAGTTTAAGTGGTGTGTGTAAGGAATTGGAAGCAAGCAGAGTACGGCTGTTTCTAAAGCACGTTGTGCCATCTAGTTAAAAACTAAGACCAGAATTGATTCAAGAGAGAATCACGATACATTTGGAAAATATCAAAATCGATCCAGAATCATTGTATTGCGAATTGAGAATCAGTTTTATTGTCCCAGCCCTATAAATACATGGCATCCAATCAAATTACCTCACCTTTTGCACAGCAGGCATTTGATTGCAAAGGTTGCGTGCAGAGTGTGCTGCCTTAAAAATCGTGCTACATTAATGCCAATCAATGTACCTTTGTAAAAGTGGGGTTTTAGTACTTACTATCATAAGCAACAAATATACACACAGACTGTGCATAGAGATCGATTTAAGAATGAAACTCTCTTTTATACAAAAAACATACTGCGTGAGTTCTTCTTGTTTTTACACAGTATTGTCAGTATTGTTTGCTCTATTTTGCAACAAAATAATAGTTCCATTCAAAGCCACAGCAGAAATGTTTTGAACATATCTGCAGCTTTGAACGAATCGGTAGAGTCAATGATTCAATGACCCATACATCCACTTGATTTGTTACTTGTAACGTCTGTCAGACGGTTTGTAGTCTGCCCAGGTGAAGTAAAAACCGAGAGGCGAGAAGGAAAACCAGAGGACCAAAACTGGTATTCCCACGAGTCATTATGGATATGTTTGCACAAGCACGCTCTTCATATACATGTAAAATAGTGGATATAAAACAGGAAAACAAACACTCTGATAAACGCTACATACCTCCTACTGGTGGTTTTAGTCCCATATTAAAGTATGATTTTGTTTTTACCATTTTTCACATTTCTCTATTGAACATTTTTTATTAAAAACATTATCTTATAACCCTATTTATGCCAATGTAATTGCAAATCCAGATCTAAACAGCATTAGACAAGGTGTAAATACATCTAAATGCAGCTTGTGCCACTGCAGTGCAAAGATGGCTTTTGTTGATATTGAATTTATTTGATTAAAATTATTGATCTTGTTTTATTTATTTATTTTATTAATAATTAAATTAATGGATTTTTAAGAATTTGACATAAAACATGACATTTAATAGGGTTAGAAAAACTTTGCCTTTATAATGGTAAAAAATGCACCTGAAAATCAATTTAAGGGGGAAAATATTGTCCCTTAATGGAAAAGGTGTGACTGCAGTCTAAGCGGAAGAGAGAGGGTACGCAGAAGGATGTTAAATGCCTCAGGGGGTACGCCACTCTAAAATGTTTGGGAACCACTGGTGTAGATGATGTTCCTGGTTTCAATCTAACCTGGTGCCTGGCCGCAGGAGTGAGCAGGTACTTCCTCTGGTCCAGCCGCAGTATGGATCTCTGGACGCAATGCAGTTTCTACACAAACACACACACAATGTTATGTCAATGTTATTACAGAGAACAATACCAATCTCCTCTATAATGAATACAAGAAACAAAACCAGAAAACAGAAATCATGATTTATAGAGATTTACAAAGACCGAATGAACACAGAGAGAGACAGAAAGAGACTGACAGGACTGCATTCTCATTTTCTGATTCTTGTATCTGTCTCTCCAGCTCCTCAAGGTTAAAGTTTCACTTCTCTAAAGACAGAACAGGATATTTACACTGCTCGGCCAAATAAAAAATTCACTAGTTGGATTTAAAGAGTCTATGACTGGATCATTATTGCAGTGATTATTATGTTTCTAGCATGTTATATGTCTGGGAACGGTTCTTTTAACCCTAATTGATGGAGTGCGTAGCTTTTCATTTCTTAAACAACCATGTAGGAAGACGTATCAAGGCCATATTCCAGGATGATAAAGCCAAGATTCATCAGGTTCAAACTGTGAGAGAATGTTTGGGGGGGGAGCATGAAGAATCATTTTCACACATGAATTGGCACCTCTGAGTCCAGACCTTAAATTCAGTCTTTGGGATGTGCTGGAGGAGACTTTACAGAGTGCTCACCTCTTGCATTGTCAATACAAGATCTTGACCAAAAATTAATATACCTATTGATGGAAATAAATGTTGTGATTTTTTTCCATCAAGAGGTGCATCCGTTTTTGGTCAAGATCTGGACTCAGAGGTGCCAATTCATGTGTGAAAATGATTCTTCATGTTCCCCCCCAAACATTCTTTCACAATCTGAGTCTGATGAATCTTGGCTTTGTCATCCTGGAATATGGCCATGATACGTCTTCCTACATGGTTGTTTAAGAAATGAAAAGCTACACAAATAACGACCCAATAAGAATTTGCCTATTTAAATCCAAACAGCGACTGTTTTATTGGCAAGGCAGTGTATATTTATACAACAGTTAGTTCTGGTCCTCAAATCTGATTGGCTGAGAGGTCTTTCCAGCCATGCAATATTCTATGCTTATACTGCATATATATATAAAAAAAAAAAAAACTAAGTGAGTTGATTTAGATTATGAATCGCAATTGATGCATTTAATTAATCTTAAAGTGTTCATGCATCAGCTTTGGCTCTTTTAATAGCCATATACACAATTATCATTTCACAATTATTATGATTTGATACTTTAATCTATATTAAACGACACAATGCATTCTTAATTAAATGCATTTATTTATGTGAGTCTGTGCATGGAGGGAAATGAGGTTTGTGCCACCCATGCCAACATGGGATGCTGGTGCAAGAGTCATTTGAGCGAGCACATGGTGCTGCAGACGTACAAAGTAGATTTTAGAGACTTGAATTGGTGTAGATGGTACGTCCTGCAAGATGAGAGAGCATCAGCAGACTCAATCAAAGCCTCTACCATTTATCACGGCTGAATTACACCAGAGCTTTACTGCTACACAGGAAGAAACCATTCCAAATGTGCCGTACGGGAGACGGGCCAGAAGAACCGTGTGTGTGTTGTCTGAAGGAAATTGTAAAAGCTGGGTCACAGTAATTTCAAAGCCGCTGATGAAGCAGTGTGCGTTTGGGTGGCACAATTTACTTTAAGATGGAAAACCAGAGCGTGTTTGCAAATGTGAGTGTGTTTAATCAGTGTACAGATTGAAGGTGTGTCTGTGTGTTCTTACTTCATGCATCTGGAGTGCAGTTGGCAGCGTGCGACAGGCACTCTCACCACACAGGAGTGGAAGGCCAGCAGGAGCGTGTGACTGGGTTTGTCCAGGGTCAGAGAGAGAGGCTGCCGCGCCTGTACAGAGTCATCGCCGCACCTACACACACGCACATTAAAACCATCAATACAACCACTCCTGTACTTTTACAACTAAACACATCCTAGAACACGGATACATACGCTCATTAAAACCCAACAACTTCACATCAGTGTCTCCATGAGTCATGAGGCCATTAACATACAGTATGACCACCCGTACTCAGCAGCTTGGCGGAGACATTCAGACTCATGCGAAGAGGTTAGCTAATTATCACAGAAGTCATTTACTAGGGCTGTGACGAGATCGCGTGCTACGCGAGATTCAAATGTGTCGAGGTGAAAAGCTATCTCGCGATATTGCCATGACGGACTGTGAGGGTGAAATTAGGATAGAATATGCCACCGCTACGTTTACAATACGTAGTGCAATCGTTTTGCAATCGTTTTGCTTTTTATAGAAATAACAATTTAATTTAGTTGGGGAATGGTCGCTTCAATCGCATCCAGCTCATCCAACACGAGCTGCAAAATCGTGCAGCAGGAATCAGAGGTTAACTGATCATGTGACAAGAGTAAGCGATGAGATAACTGACAAGACTATGGATGAGAATTCGTTGCACATAGCCTAGCGTATGACAAATGTGTTATCTTGTAGAAGGCGTGCTCAGCACCACCGCTCCCTATTCACTGAGTACACGTGATCGTGAAATTGACAGTGAAATGCAAGCGCGCATTCAAAAACTATTTCAATACCCTGCATTTTGAAAGCAAATCCCTGATGCATGCAAATATCTCCCAATATGAAAGCTATCTTAGGCTGGGCTGTGTAGTTTTAACCATCTCTCGGCTCTGTATCATGCTTGAAGAAAAATGTGGTCTCTATTTGATGACTTTGATTATGGTTGCGCTTATTGTTTGCACTTAAAGGATTAGTCCACTTTTAAATAAACTTTTCCTGATAAATTTACTCACCCCCATGTCATCCAAGATGTCCGTGTCTTTCTTTCTTCAGTAGAAAAGAAATTAAAGTTTTTGATGAAAACATTCCAGGATTATTCTCCTTATAGTGGACTTCAACGGGCACCAAACAGTTGAAGGTCAAAATTAGTTTCACTGCAGCTTCAAATTGTTGTACACGATCCCAGATGAGAAATAAGGGTCTTATCCAGAGAAACCATCGCTCATTTTCTGAACAAAATGTGAAAATTATATAAGTTTTAACCATAAATGCTCATCTTGAACTAGCTCTCTTTTTCTTCTCTTCTATTAGAATTCTGGCAGTGTAGACACTGCTAAGCGTATTACTGCCCTCCACAGGTCAAAGTTTGAACTAATTTTTATATGCAATATCCTAGTTCAATAGTATATAACAATTAGTTGACCTGTGGAGGGCAGTATTACTCTTAGCAGTGTCTACACTGCCAGACTTCTAATAGAGGAGAAGAAGAGAGCTAGTTCAAGATGAGCATTTATGGTTAAAACTTATAATTTTCGATTTTTTTTCAGAAAATGAGTGATGGTTTCTCTGGATAAGACCCTTATTTCTCATCTGGGATCGTGTTGAACAATTTGAAGCTGCAGTGAAACTCATTTTGACCTTCAACTGTTTGGTGCCCATTGAAGTCTACTATATGGAAAAAAAATCCTGGAATGTTTTCATCAAAAACTTTAATTTCTTTTCGACTGAAGAAAGAAAGACATGGACATCTTGAAAAATTCAAATTCAACTGTAGTACCTACTCAGTATGCGATTTTAGATGCATGGAACGACTTGTAATTCAGTAAATTCCACTTTCTATCATTTTTTTTTTTGAACAATTTTATTTATCAAATTATCACACGTTTCAACAACATTTTACATTTTACATTATAACTAGAAAAAATAAAGGAAGAAATTAAACTACTAATAATAGTCCAAAAAAAAAAACATATTTGTCTATATACTCTCAATGTCCATCAATTCCACAAAGAAGTCACCATCTAGACTCTCCAAAAAGTCATAGAACACTTTCCAGATGGACCAAAAGGTATAAAGTTTGTTTTTCAGAAAATAGGTAATCTTTTCTAAAGCAAGGTGTGAGGTCATCCCCTTTATCCATTGAGACACGCCAGGACTTTCTTCTTTTTTCCAAGTACACGCTATTACATGTTTAGCTTCTAGGAAACAAAGAATTAACAATAATCTTTCATGTTTAATGATTTTAAAATTCAGAGGGCAAATATGCAATATACACAGCTTTGGATCAAGAGGAGTTCTTCTACTAATGATTTGGCTTATGATATTCAATATTTTAACCCAAAGGCAATTCACTTTCTATCATTTAAATTCAAATTCCAATTCAACTTCCTGTGTGGTGTGGCCAATTCAAATTTCAACTCATGAACTGAAATTTGGCAAGTTCCTAAATTCTGAAATTTGTCCAACTTTCCTGATCCAATTCCCGCTTGCTCTCTCTTTCTCTTCTCTCTTTCTACTGTCTGTGACTATAAAAAGTGGCAAACAGCCCAAAAAAATACACACTAAAAGAGATTAAGTCAGAGTTGGTTTGTTTCCAACACACATTAACTGTCAAGCTGCTAATAAAGCATTAAATTACTACAACATCTTTGATTAAATTACGACACCGGCGTCTCAGAGAAACTCCTCAACAGTAGGTCCACAGATATCAGACACGTAATCTAAACACTGATAAATAGCTCGAAGATGTATTACAGGAAGTTGTGTGAGAGTATTGGATGTCATCCAGAGAACACCTGAGGCAAGACAGAAGGTCAAGCAGACACAGTGATCTCTTTGTTTCAGGTGTGTGTGTGTGTGTGTTTCTCAGCGAGTGCTGCATCCTGCTGGGAACCTTATCTCAACCGCCACACAACTCGCCTTCATCTCCCAGCATGCATCTCTCTGTTCTTCCTCCAGACAGGTATTGCCTTTCATCTTCAAAACCCCAGCCATGTTTTCATCCATCAGAGTGCCACACGCTCGCAAACATACACGCATGCACACACACACACAAATAATCAGAAACCCTGTTGAATCGTTTTAGTTCCTTTAGCTTTTGAGGACATTTTCAGAGGTCTTTTGTGTGTTTGTTTGTGAATAAAAAGCATGGATTTATTCCTACCATTGCATTTGATACTGAATATCATTTTCTCTTTGACTGTGCTAAAGTTTTTAATCCAGGGCTAAACGTCAACAACAGTAAACAACTGTGGGAAACTGCTTGATAAAAATGGATTTTTCTAAATAAATTCAGTCTGGAAGCAGATTAAAGGATGCTAAGGACAAAAACAACTTGATCTTACTTTTTAAAGTCTGTGTCCGAAATACTGAAACAGGTTTGTCTTATCAGGAGCGCAGGAAGTCAGCAAGGTATGTTTGAATCCAATATCTGCATAATGTCTAGTCTATTATGATGCCTTCATCTTTTTGAAGGCAGCATAAATGTATCCCTCTTAAAGGGTTAGTTCACCCAAAAATGATAATTCTGTCATTAATTACCCACCCTTATGTTGTTTCACACCTGTAAGACTTTCGTTCATCTTCGGAACACAAATTAAGATATTTTTGATAAAATCCGATGGCTCAGTGAGTCCTCCATTGCCAACAAGATAATTAACACTTTCAATGCCCAGAAAGCTACTAAAGACATATTTAAAAGAGTTCATGTGACTACAGTGGTTCAACATTAATGTTATGAAGTGACAAGAATACTTTTTTTGCAGCAAAAAACCCCCAAAAAACGACTTTATTCAACAATATCTAGTGATGACCGATTTCAAAACACTGCTTGATGAAGATTTTAAGCTTTACGAATCTTTTGTTTCAAATCAGTGGTTCGGAGCATGAAAGTCATGTGATTTCGGTAAACGAGGCTTCGTTATGTCACAAGTGTTTCGAAATTTCAGTGGTTCACCACTGGGGGATGTGACACCACTTTGGTAGCTTGATACACGCTCCGAACCACTGATTCGAAACCAAAGATTTGTAAAGCTTCCACCAAGAACAATAATTATAAAGATAACTGTAACAAAAACTATATTAGTGTTCACACCAGCGGACGATATCGTTCTGTTATTCTAAGTGCGCTGCAGTTTTGTCTGCAGCTTTAAAGCAGGATGGATTCTGATTGGCTATCAATGTTTTGATCGTTCATCAGCTGGAAAAAGTAATTCTGAAAGTGATTCCAACACCGTTATCGTTATAGTTGTGGTGTGGACTAAATTAATAGGGTAAAACGTTTACTTTTAAGTATTCTGAAATGTTATGTTTAAATATACAAATGAGGCATTAACTATATTAAATATGCAGAAATGTGCATACATTTCCAGTAAAGGTGCTCTGATTGATTGGCGCTGATCCGTCGACTTTATAGCTTGATCTGTGGTCTCCATTAAGGCCGATCAGACATTTTTTTTTTGCGTGGCTAAAATTGCTTCACTACATTCACTGGCAGTTCTACCAGGTGTCTGAAAAGCACAATACATTAGCAATGACTTTGCGGAGAGCAAAGCAACCCTACAGCAATGACAGCAAAAAATAGAGCTGTGCGGTTTTAGTGGATTTCTTTTCTTCACAGCGGTGTGCTTTCTTTCCTCCCTAAAAGCCCAAACGTAACCGCCAAATCAGCTAGATCAGTGATTGTCGTAAAATACAGTCTACTGCTGCTAAACTGCAGGATGTGTTCGATAATAAAAAGAGTTATTAAAACCGCATTAAGCTATAAAAGAGATACTGTTCCCCAAGCGTCTTTCTATGGGCGCGCTCCGAGATGGTGTGGAACACGGACAAGCAAAGTATACTTTGGGCTTAGGGTTCCCGCCTAAACGGTCAAATAAACACAGTCGGTTATGTCATAAGTGAACATAAAAAGTTGGGAAATATGTTGCATGTGTAACAGTATATTGGATCCGTGCATCATGTTTTAAAGTGACAGCAGCCTAATTTACCTGCTGCTGTCTGTTTCAATGTTAATCAAAAATAAAAGACAAAGAGAAAATCACTCACTGCTCTTTAGTAGATTTAGTAGTTCCTAATCATCTCTAAGAGAGGGAATGGAATATGTTGCACATGTTGCTTGCCAATAACTAAAGAGTTCATACTTTCTCATCTCTTAATTTTTTTGTTCTTAAAAATACATTGTTGTTAAGAAAAACTACATGCCAGTTTCAAAACATTTTCACCATTTTTTTTTTTTTAATTATAAGAAATTTTATGTTAAATAAGTAAAACTGGAAAGTTTGGTGTATGTAAGTGCTGCTGAAGTGAACATTTTTGGCTAAGAGTATGAGAAAACAAAAACTCATTTTGAGAGAACGGCCTTTAACATAAATATTTTAACTGAAATGTACATGTGCGCATAGATAAAGCGCAATAAAAGAAACATTTAAATGAGTATTTTGGATGTTTCCTTTCCACTAGTCTGACAGAAGAAACGTTATGCTAGCAAGCAAAATAGACCAAAACTTACCAGTGCCTGAAAAAACAATGGTTTTGCCTGTAGTGTTTCAAGCAAATAAAATCTCATCACCTTTCTGGGTTGTAGCCCTCCAGCTCTTCCAGAAAGGTGTTGGTGTTGGAGTACGGGTTCTCTGGGCTGGGTGTGATAAGGAACTTGAGAACGGTTCCCCTGGTGGATCCAAGGAACACCACAGTTCGATTGCGGTGGGGGCCTGCCTCGGTGTCCACCACCATAGTGTTCAACTGGTACCTTAAAAGTGAGAAAAATAAAGCAATATGCACAGCATTATAGAAGCTTATTGCTTTTATAAAACTGTTGCAACATCAATATGATAAAAGACAGCCAAGAATATAGTTCATCATCCTTAAGCCATTCACAGTAGCCAAATAAAATAGAGCATTAAAATTAACATAAAATTGCATTTGCAAACCATTTTGCAACCATAATGTGCTAGAGAAACAAAATATTGAATAAGATCAAAAATGTAACCCTACATTATTTTCCACACCCACATGCCCCAGTTATGAGTCTGAGGAATAAGAAAGTCCTTTCAGAGGTAAAATCAAGTTATTACATTTTGAATGAAGCTTGCAAAGACATTTTCTTCTTCTGAATAACATTCATGAATTGTGTACATGTATTAAAGTAAATGGGGTTTATTTTGATTTTGTGTTTAAATCAGCTGATGGCCACAGGTATGTTTGTCATTTATTGTACAATAGCTTCAAACTAATCAGATTTTAGAGCTGGCGATATCTGTTTTAAACAATTCTTGGTGTATTATTCTTAATACAGCTCAGGAAATAATTAAAAAGGGATGTGAGAGATTAGAGTTGTAAATACTCTCTCTGTTGAGACTTGAGAAGATTAGGTGTAAAAAGGCTTATTTGGATTAAAAGAGAAAACACAGAGGAATTTGAGACAGATCACACCAACTTTCTGTGTACTTTTACTACTTTGATGTAAGATTGAAAAACCTATTTTTCTTCAAGCCATTGAAATCTTTGTGACATGCAATTCACTAATAGCCAAAATGGTTTGTTATTGAACATGAATCAAATGTCCACCTTTCTTCCACTGAGACAACCAGAGTACCACTCTTCTTTGTGTGACAATTTACCTCTAGTTATCGTGAAAGGACCCAGTGGCAATTTCAATCAAATTTTAAAAAGCAGGGTGAAGTTTTGCTTCAGTTACTCACTGAGTCTGAAGGCCTCGGGCAATTTACTCTCCACAGAAGCACTTCTGGAGTTCAGATTTATATTTTAACTAATGTTTTTTTCCCTCACACTAACCTTGAGAGACACTGTAGCAGCGCTCTTAACAGGATTGTTCACAGAATGACGTCCTTTGAGTATAGCTGCTGCTAACATTAGCCATACTACAGCAGATCCTAAGCTTTGATTCCTGAGATTTCAGCCAATTTCGGTTTAAGCAGCACAGCTTTTAGGAGGCCTTGAGAATTATGCTTCACCTTTTCAATTCTCAGCAACACACTTCATATAACAAGGACCTTGGTTTATTGATATTTGTCCAGAACACCTGGGTATTATTCTGTGTTCTGTAGGTCTATGCATCTTACCGAACCATGGTCTTGACTATCCAGGGTCTGTGTCCAAGCAAAGGAACTGCTTCGTCCATCAGAGGATGAGTTTTGATGAAATTCAGCACTTCATCGGGAAGGGTGTTGGAGGAGCTGAATCTCGAACCCTGGACAGCACATCCTCCAGGCCTATAAAAGTAAAAGAACCACATTCATGATACAAATGTCCAAACCAAACACTTCACTATTTGATAGACAGAGAGAGAGACAGGTAGATAGAATGACAGACAGACAGATAGACAGACAGATATTGTAGATAAATAGATAGAGTGACAGACAGACAGACAGACAGACAGATGTAACGGACTTAGGCTGATAAGAGCTGTGTGTGTAAACCTCACAGAGACTGCGTTCTTTAGACTCCTTGTTAGAGAGCCCGACTCCCATGCCAGCGGACCAGGGTTCGAGTCCCACTTAAAGCGGGCGGTTTAAACAGGAGGGGTTACATTGGTGCCGTGACCCGGATGTGAGTGAGGTTTAGGGGGTGAGTGTAACGGACGTAGGCCAGTAAGAGCTGTGTGTGTAAACCTCACAGAGACTGCGTTCTTTAGCCTCCTTGTTAGAGAGCTCGACTCCCATGCCAGCAGACCAGGGTTCGAGTCCCACTTAGAGTGGGCGGTTCGAACAGGAGGGGTTACATTGGTGCCGTGACCCAGATGGGAGTGAGGTTTAGGGAGGTGAGTGTAACGGACGTAGGCCAGTAAGAGCTGTGTGTGTAAACCTCACAGAGACTGCGTTCTTTAGCCTCCTTGTTAGAGAGCTCGACTCCCATGCCAGCAGACCAGGGATCAAGTCCCACTTAGAGTGGGCGGTTCGAACAGGAGGGGTTACATTGGTGCCGTGACCCAGGTGGGAGTGAGGTTTAGGGGGTGAGTGTAACAGACGTAGGCCAGTAAGAGCTGTGTGTGTGTAAACCTCACAGAGACAGTGTGTGAGAGCTGTGTGTGTGTAAACCTCACAGAGACTGCGTTCTTTAGACTCCTTGTTAGAGAGCGCGACTCCCATGCCAGCGGACCAGGGTTCGAGTCCCACTTAGAGTGGGCGGTTCGAACAGGAGGGGTTACATTGGTGCCGTGACCCGGATGGGAGTGAGGTTTAGGGAGGTGAGTGTAATGGACGTAGGCCAGTAAGAGCTGTGTGTGTAAACATCACAGAGACGGCGTTCTTTAGCCTCCTTGATAGAGAGCCTGACTCCCATACCAGCGGACTAGGGTTCGAGTCCCACTTAGAGTGGGCGGTTCGAACAGGAGGGGTTACATTGGTGCCATGACCCGGATGGGAGTGAGGTTTAGAGGGTGAGTGAAACGGACATAGGCCAGTAAGAGCTGTGTGTGTAAACCTCAGAGAGACTGCGTTCTTTAGACTCCTTGTTAGAGAGCTTGACTCCCATGCCGGCGGACCAGGGTTCGAGTCCCACTTAGAGTGGGCTGTTCGAACAGGAGGGGTTACATTGGTGCCGTGACCCAGATGGGAGTGAGGTTTAGGGGGTGAGTGTAACAGACTTAGGCCAGTAAGAGCTGTGTGTGTGTAAACCTCACAGAGACAGCGTTCTTTAGCCTCCTTGTTAGAGAGCGCGACTCCCATGCCAGCGGACCAGGGTTCGAGTCCCACTTAGAGTGGGCTGTTCGAACAGGAGGGGTTACATTGGTGCCGTGACCCGGATGGGACTGAGGTTTAGGGAGGTGAGTATAATGGACGTAGGCCGGTAAAAGCTGTTCCTGTAAACCTCACTCTCCTGATCTCAAGAGGCGCTATAGCGACTGACGCTAGAGACTGTGGTCTTTAGCCTCCTTGTTAGAGCGTCCGACTCCCATGCCAGCGGACCCGGGTTCGAGTCCCACTTAAAGTGGGCGGTTCAAACACGAGGGGTTACATTGGTGCCGTGACCCAGATGGGATTGAGGTTTAGGGAGGTGAGTGTAATGGACGTAGGCCAGTAAGAGCTGTGCCTGTAAACCTCACTCTCCTGATCTCAAGAGGCGCTATAGCGACTGACGCTAGAGACTGCGGTCTTTAGCCTCCTTGTTAGAGCGCCCAACTCCCATGACAGCGGACCCGGGTTCGAGTCCCAATTAGAGTGGGAGGTTTGAACAGGAGAGCATACACAGACAGATAGACAGATAGAATGACAAACAGACAGAATGACAGTCAGACAGATATAGACAGAACTAGATAGATACTAGAAAGATAGAACGGTATATACCTGGGTTTCGGAACCAGTTCATCAGGTACAGGTGTCCATATGGATTCTGGTGATTTCTGCTCTTTGAATCTGCCCTCAAATACACGTGCAAGCTGCTGCATGTCAAACGCACACACCGCCGAGCCGGGGATGCTGGGTAGTCACAGAGTTGCAAGAGGGTCAAAACACATCACTGATCCAACCCACACCTCAAACACATGCATACACTCACTCACACACATACAGTCTCACACATTTTCACAAAGCACACACACGCTGTTACCCTAAGCCAAAGTGACATGTCACAACAGGACTATTAGTTTTTCTGCAGCTGACAGACTAATCGACCAATCTGCCTCTACAGCATCTCATTATAGAGTGTCTCGACAGCCACTCACATCAGATTGATAAAAACTCAAGCGCAAATTCAAGTTGATGAAAATTCAAGTGACTCAACAAGCTCACCATATTTACCTAAGGCTATTTTATAACACACAGGCTATAGTGTCAATAAGCTTGATAGTATCTAGTCACTATATACTTTCAATGTATGGAAAAAAGCAGCAAAAATTCTTCAAAACTTTCTCTGTTTTATTAAAGAAATACACCTATCTTAAGACAAACATATGGGTGAATAAAAGATGAGTTTTATTTTTTGGGGTGAATTCTTCCTTTTAAAAGCTAAAAACTGAGAGAAAACATATATCAGCAGATTATTATAGCTTGAAGTGCGTAAAATACAAAGGAAATCATATATCAGTCAAACACAGAAGGAAACTATAAAATGACCTGTCAGGATGGGCAAGTGTTCTCACTGACTGTACAGCCTATGGTGTGTGTGTGTGTGTGTGTGTGTGTGTTCTGGTCTGCAGGTGTTCACCATGTGTTCCAGGGCAGCTTGTCTCTCTCCCCCCTCCACCTCCAAACAGTGGGAGGTCAGATGGACTGTTGGGGAAACTTGGATCCTCTTATCTGACCAGATTTCAGCTTTCAGGCAAAACAACAATCTTATCAAAAGGCTAGAAGTAAACTGAATGGCATTCAAGTGTGATCTGATGCATACAAACTGAATGAATACTTAGAATTATACACTAACATTCAAAAGTTTAGGGGCATTTAAAAATAAATAAATTAATAAGGTTTATTCAGCAAGGATGTATATTAGATTTATACATTTTAAAAGATGGAAATTTATTATTATTATTCTGAGACTAAAATAATTACTCCTAGAGCTTTCAAGCTACAACCACCAACTGGGCCAGACCTTCAGACTGTTCTGACTCATTCATAACAAATGTTTTACTTGTTCTTAATTTCACTTTTCTTTTGCAAAACTCCTTTAAACTCAGAAAAAATCCATAATGACATTCTCTTCCAGGAAATATTTGGAGGGACAACAACATCCCAAACATGAGCAAATTAACAAGGGATTAATTACAGAAATCAGTGTAATGGTAATAACAACATGTTAAAAGAAAAGAGAGAAAAAAGGAATCAGAAAAAGGGGAAAGCAACAGAATGAGAGTGTAAAACACAGGAGCCGGATGTTGGGCTGTGTCTGAGGTCACACATGGTCCCTTCAGCTGCTCTGAGAACATGTGCGTTTGGACCGCAGTGACAGATTTGGCGAGTTCTGTCTGGTGTCCCGCTGGAACTGGAGGGAGAGGGCTTGTCTGCACACCTCATTTGACACCAGACATGCTGAGCCAATGCTGGACAGCATTTGGCCAATAGTGGGTCAATGCTGGACCAAAAATGATCTAAACCCCAATGTCCTTTATCTTAAATGACAAATCCATTGTGGCAAATCCAATTCCCTGCACCTCCAACAAAACTCAAAAAGTGCCTCAAACTAGTAAAACTATCTTTCATAGACTTGATTATACAAACCCTGAAAACTTTGTTAAATCCATTAAATAATTAATCCTCAAAAACCTGTGACCCATGACTTACAGATGTTTATATGCAAACAGTAAAAATATAGATAGATAGATAGATAGATAGATAGATAGATAGATAGATAGATAGATAGATAGATAGATAGATAGATAGATAGATAGATAGATAGACAGCAGATAGACAGACAGAAAGATAGATATACGGACAGACAGATATACAGACAGACAGACAGATAGACAGATAGACAGATAGATAGATAGATAGATAGATAGATAGATAGATAGATAGATAGATAGATAGATAGACAGCAGATAGGCAGACAGAAAGATAGATATACGGACAGACAGATATACAGACAGATAGATAGATAGATAGATAGATAGATAGATAGATAGATAGATAGATAGATAGATAGATAGATAGATAGATAGATAGATAGATAGATAGATAGATAGATAGATAGATAGATACAAACCCGATTCCAAAAAAGTTGGGACACTGTACAAATTGTGAATAAAAACAGAATGCAATGATGTGGAAGTTTCAAATTTCAATATTTTATTCAGAATACAACATAGATGACATATCAAATGTTTAAACTGAGAAAATGTATCATTTTAAGGGAAAAATAAGTTGATTTTAAATTTCATGGCATCAACACATGTCAAAAAAGTTGGGACAAGGCCATGTTTACCACTGTGTGGCATCCCCTCTTCTTTTTATAACAGTCTGCAAACGTCTGGGGACTGAGGAGACAAGTTGCTCAAGTTTAGGAATAGGAATGTTGTCCCATTCTTGTCTAATACAGGCTTCTAGTTGCTCAACTGTCTTAGGTCTTCTTTGTTGCATCTTCCTCTTTATGATGCGCCAAATGTTTTCTATGGATGAAAGATCTGGACTGCAGGCTGGCCATTTCTTCTCCGCAGCCATGATGCTGTAATTGATGCAGTGTGTGGTCTGGCATTGTCATGTTGGAAAATGCAAGGTCTTCCCTGAAAGAGACGACGTCTGGATGGGAGCATATGTTGTTCAAGAACTTGGATATACCTTTCAGCATTGATGGTGCCTTCCCAGATGTGTAAGCTGCCCATGCCACACGTACTCATGCAACCCCATACCATCAGAGATGCAGGCTTCTGAACTGAGCGCTGATAACATCTTGAGTTGTCCTTGTCCTCTTTAGTCCGGATGACATGGCATCCCAGTTTTCCAAAAAGAACTTCAAATTTTGAATCATCTGACCACAGAACAGTTTTCCACTTTGCCACAGTCCATTTTAAATGAGCCTTGGCCCAGAGAAAACGCCTGCGCTTCTGGATCATGTTTAGATATGGCTTCTTTTTTGACCTATAGAGTTTTAGCCGGCAACGGCGAATGGCACGGTGGATTGTGTTCACGACAATGTTTTCTGTTTGTATTCCTGAGCCCATGTTGTGATTTCCATTACAGTAGCATTCCTGTATGTGATGCAGTGCCGTCTAAGGGCCCGCAGATCACGGGCATCCAGTATGGTTTTCCGGCCTTGACCCTTACGCACAGAGATTGTTCCAGATTCTCTGAATCTTTGGATGATATTATGCACTGTAGATGATGATAACTTCAAACTCTTTGCAATCTTTCTCTGAGAAACCCCTTTCTGATATTGCTCCACTATTTATCGCCGCAGCATTGGGGGAATTGGTGATCCTCTGCCTATCTTGACTTCTGAGAGACACTGCCACTCTGAGAGGCTCTTTTTATACCCAATTGACCTAATAAGTTGCAAATTAGTCCTCCAGCTGTTCCTTATATGTACATTTAACTTTTCCGGCCTCTTATTGCTACCTGTCCCAACTTTTTTGGAATGTTTAGCTCTCATGAAATCCAAAATGAGCCAATATTTGGCATGACATTTCAAAATGTCTCACTTTCAACATTTGATATGTTATCTATATTCTATTGTGATTAAAAAGTTTATGAGATTTGTAAATTATTGCATTCCTTTTTTATTCACAATTTGTACAGTGTCCCATCTTTTTTGGAATCAGGTTTGTAGATATAGAGACAGACAGACAGACAGACAGACATGCAGATAGATAGATAGATAGATAGATAGATAGATAGATAGATAGATAGATAGATAGATAGATAGATAGATAGATAGATAGATAGATAGATAGATAGATAGATAGATAGATAGATAGATAGATAGATAGATAGATAAACAGAGACACAGACAGACAATAATAATAAAAAAATGCTTTGGCAATATTGTATTATTTACAGTCATGCCAATAAAGTAATTTTGAATTGAATTGAATTGATAGATAGATAGACAGACCGACAGCAGACAGGCAGACAGACATGCAGACAGACAGACAGACAGACAGACAGACAGACAGACAGACAGACAGATAGATAGATAGATAGATAGATAGATAGATAGATAGATAGATAGATAGATAGATAGATAGATAGATAGATAGATAGATAGATAGATAGATAGATAGATAGATAGATAGATAGATAGATAGATAGATAGATAGATAGATAGATAGACAGATTGATAGAAAGATAAAAATGGAAGTCAATGGGAACCAAACGGTTTGTTTACCAACATCCTTGAAAATAAATTCTTTTGTGCTCCACAGATAAAAAAAAAAAAAGTCAGGGTTTAGAGGGTTTAGAGCTTATAATTATATAGATTAACAAGCTGTATTTTCTAATCAGACAGCGAAAAGAAAACCAATAGAATCATGTAGGGAATATAATTTTGATACAAGCTTGAGTTTGACACAATAGCTACATTATCCTGATCACAATGAGAGTGCAAATGACAGAACAGTGTCCTTCCACCTTCCACACAGTGACTAAATACAAACGAAGTAGATAAGACAGTTGCAGAGCAATCATCGCATTCGGATATGATGAGGTCTGCTCATTCAATTCTAATCATTCCATTTCTGCTCAATTCCACTCTAATATTCCCCACTAATAGATACACGGAAAATACGGGGTCTGATCTGTTAAATATGGGCTGCTGGTAATTGAAGGGCTTTGGGAATGAAGGGTCTCATTTGGAAAATTTGGAAAATGCACGGAGATTGATGGACAGAAATGGCGCAGTGAGCATGGTGTTAATGGACTGATTTGGAGATCGGCCTGAGCCCCTCCGCCTGCCACCCTTATGGAGGACATCTGTGCCAAAGATTACACCAAATTAACAGAGATGTCACTGGATGGCATCTTCATCTCCATCTCCCTTCCCACCTCTCCTGCTCTTCCCTGAGTAGCACAACCTTATAATTATCTCAACTATTTAATGGAATAAAGGGACAAACAATGATGTTCAGCAAGAGCCATTAGTGCACTGACAGCTCTCTCATTTTATCTCAGCAGGTGACTGTAAAACTGAAGGTGATTTAAAGAATAACTCAATGTTCTGACACATTGTGACTTTTTAGTAGTGTTTGCCAAGGCAAACATCAATATTCTTATTGCTCATATTTAAAAGTATAGTTCACCCAAAAATGAAAATTCTGTCATCATGTCATTGACATGATTTTTTACGTCGTTGTTTTTGGCGATTAGGACATCCGCGACATGCACACTTACGCACAATTTAAAAAAATAGCTTGAATACAGCGTGCGTCTCCCTCCCTAAAATATCTTAAACTGTGTTCCAAAGATGAACGGAGGTCTTACGGGTTTGGAACGACATGAGGGTGAGTCATTAATGACATAATTTTAATTTTTGGGTGAACTAACCCTTTAATGTTAGGTGTGATCAATCGTGACTAAGGAAAAATGTGATTAATTCGTTAATTTTTTTAATCGATTGACAGCAATACTTTAAATTGTAATATTATTTCACAACACATTTTGTACTGTATTTTTCATCAAATAAATGCATCCTTGGTGAGTATAAGAGGCTTCTTTCAAAAACATTAAAGGTGCTCTAAGTGATCCTGGGTGGAGTAACTTCCTGTTGACGTTCGAAGTGTTGTCAAACAAAACAGAGGCTAGCTAGACCCTCCCTCCTCCTCCTCCTCCCCCCTCCCCTCCGTGCTTCCTGAAACAGTCATGAACGCGCATTTAAAATCATTCTTGTCGGTTATTGGCTGGAGCATGTTTATTATGTTTTGTGGTCCAGGCTGCACCAGTTTGTTTTTATTGCCGTTTTCGGAGCTTGTGGCGACTACAGAGACCGCGTTTTTTCACAGTGTGTTCAGGGGACAGGCAGCTAGCGGATAGTGAGCAGATGTTTGCTGTATGTGAAAAAAAATGTTTTGGCCTAAAAATGCGTGACATTGCTTAGAGCACCTTTAAAGGATTAGTTCACCCAAAAATGAAAATTCTGTCATTAATTACTCACCCTCATGTTGTTCCACACCTGTAAAACCTTCGTTCATATTTTTGATAAAATCCGATGGCTCAGTGAGACCTCCAATGCCAGCAAGACAATTTACACTTTCAATGCCCAGAAAGCTATTAAAGACATATTTAAAACAGTTCATGTGACTACAGTGGTTCAACCTTAATATTATGAAGTGACAAGAATACTTTTTGTGCGCCAAAAAACCCAAAATAAACTGCCAAAGTCACGTGATTTCAGTAATGTCTTAAGTGTTTTGAAAAATTTCAATGGTTCACCACTGGGGGGCGTGACTTCGGCAGTTTGATATGTGCTCCGAACCACTGATTTGAAACAAAAGATTCCTAAAACTTCAAACTTTATGAAATCGCCCATCACCAGATATTGTTGAATAAAGTCGTTATTTTTTTATTTAGTATACAAAAAGTATTCTCGCCGCTTCATAACATTAAGGTTGAACCACTGTAGTCACATGAACTGTTTTAAATATGTAAATATTAGTAGCTTTCTGGGCATCTGAAAGTGTTAATTGTCTTGCTGGCATTGAAGGCCTCACTGAGCCATCGGATTTTATCAAAAATATCTTAATTTGTGTTCCAAAGATGAACGAAGGTCTTACGTTTGTAGAACGACATGAGGGTGAGTAATTGATGACAGAATTTTCATTTTTTGGGTGAACTAACCCTTTAAAAACCTTTTTTTTGGTATAAAAATGCGTTGTCGGCTATTGCCGTTGCAAAAAGCGAGACAGGCAGACGTGGTCCGAATGGGAGCCATTTTGAGAACACCTCTTTAAGCCAATAAGCTGTTAGAAGTTTATGGCCTCCAACTCTAATCCAGCCAATGAGCTGTCAGATGTAGTGATCTACAGCCTTGTAAACCTCAAGCTAGACAAACGAGCTCTACTTTCACCCTGTTCTCTCTGGCAATCGGCCCTGGTCACCTATCGTCCACTACTTTAAAGGCTTTCTGGCGCTGTGCCTGTGTAACTGACCAGACCACTGGGCTTGAGGTGAACGGGCCAAGATCACCTCATCACACAAAGCTCTGCAGCAAAGCCTCTCGCGTCCATTTGAGACAGGACACGACGGGGGTCTGAGAAATGGGGACTAAATGAGAAAAATGGACACAGCAGAAAGCAGGAGGGGCTTCATGCTGTTTGTACTTTGGCATAGAAGCTCAGCCATAACTCTAGAGTGAGAACACATTAGCTCTCCTTTCACATGATACAAAACTACTGCGAAAAATACAGATTTCATTTAAAGTATTAAAAAAATACAGTTAGAATTGTGGCATTTTATTAATACATTTCATTATTTTTGTATAATTGTATTTTTGCATTGTGATTATTATTAATATTATTATCATAACAATAATACAATTTGAATTAGTAATAATAATAAGAATAAGAATAAACAATTATTGCAACAAAAATAGTTTATAATCCTAACTGATGTTTACCAAGTAACATAAAAATATAAATATTAGTTAATCAGTTAATGTTCCATAAAAAAAATAAAATAAAAAAAAATCAACAATAATACCAAGTGACATAATATTAGTAAAGAAATTATATTATTCAGTAATCATTTTAATACTACTAATAATAAAAATCAGATTCTTGCACCAGATAATATAGTTTATTATCCTAACTACTGTTGATGGTTAAATATTAATATAGTAATCAGTAACTGTTCCATAATAATAATAATAATAATAATAATCAGATTAAACAATTCTTGCACCAGATAATATAGTTTATTATCCTAATTGTAGGCTGTTGACAGTTAAATATTACTATAGAAATCAGTTAGTTCAGTTATGTTCCATAATAATAATAATAATAATAATAATAACAAAAACATTAATACAGTTATTAAAATATTAAAACATAATTGAGTTACTGTTCAATAATAATAATAATAATAATAATAAAACCAGGTAACATCAAATATTATTAAAAAAACAATTTTACTGTTCAATAATAATAACAATTATTATTATTATTATTATTATTAATAATAATAATAAACAAAAAAACATGTTAATATAGTTACTAAAATTTTAATACATAATAGAATTAATGTTCAATAATAATAATAATAATAATAATAAAACCAGGTAACATCAAATATTACAAAAAAACTCTTTTACTGTTCAATAATAATAACAATTATTATTATTATTATTAATAAACAAAAAACATTTTAATATGTTACTAAAACATGAATACATAATAGAATTAATGTTCAATAATAATAATAATAATAATAATAATAGTAAGAACAAGAATTAATAATCATCATCATTAATAATAATAATAATAATTATTATTATTATTATTATTATTATTATTATAACAAAAATAGCACAATTATAGTTATTAAAATATTAATAATGTATCTATTAATAATAATAATTGTTACAGTTCAATAATAATAATAATAATAATAGTATAAAGAACAACAACAACAACAATAATATTAATAATAATAATAATAATAATTATTATTATTATTATTATTATTATTATTATTTAAAAAAGGCTGTAAGCCAATCAAGGCTGTGTGTTACAGTGATTTGTACCATGATTAAGGGAGATTACCTGAGGTAAAAACACTGTAAAAACACTGTGGCTTATTGAGTTATTCTTTATTCTCATGGAGAGAATCAAACATAAAAAAAAAAAACAATAGCAGTCGCAATACACATATATAATTGTGTATTTCAGAAAATGTCACAAAAGCATGAAAACATTTCATTTCATGACATTTTCTGAAATAAAACATCCAACTTCTCATTCATCTTGACCCCTTTCCTTTCTCAACGGCTGTCCTGGAATTTGCTCTTTCCTATAGTGAAAAAATGACCACATCTAGCAGATCAGACATAACACCAAAAACATGGACTGGAAGCTGATGATGAAGCTCATTTTTATTCTAATCATACGAACACAATGAGAGGTAATCTACTGAAAACAGCCCTCATCATCTGCCTGATGGACTGCACTATATCATACTGAACGCACACTTACCCGTGGAGCCTGGAAGACTAGTGAGAGCTCTTACAGTGTGTTATGAGCTCTCGGGACCGACACAAAGAGCTGATAGAACAACATTTGGGCTGGTTTTATTATGTACTTGACTGTTTATCCATTTAGCTCAGCACAGAACAGACCGATTCATTCCCTTTCACAACAAGCTCAGATTATCGGCTGGTTGTTGTACAGTATCTTCTGCCATCTCTCTCCATCTCTTTATCTCTCTCTACCCCTTTATTCTGTGTCTATAGTATGTAAATGTCTATTCTCTATTGGGAGTTATTTCAAGCATGTGACCAAAAAAATCCTGTTGTTTCAGGAGGCATGCTGTGGAAAAGCAGTGTGTTCAAGTCAACGTGGAATTCAACGTCAAATCTTTGTTTTTTTTTGTTCCAGAGATCATTTCTCATGAGGTATTTCCAGGAATGCTGTGTGAAACTGTATAACTGTTCTGTGATATGACAAAGAGACATTTTACGTCTAATGTACGTGTCAATCACACGTGGAGTTCTTATTCACTCGTTTTAGATTTTTGAATTCTTATGCCACTATTTGCTCGGAGGGCTTTTAGTTTCCACAGAGATATAAAATGTCAGTGTACAGACCTCCAGTCATCTCACTTCTCGTGCAAATCAGCCTGTGGCGGTACTTTACTGATGGCATCAGATGGTAATACCATGGTACTTTGTGAGATAATTATCATAAACAATCAGAAATAAGATTCTGGCCACGTAAAACAACTGACAGCGGGCATTAACCTGCCTGTCAGCAAATGAGTTAGAACAAAGACTTTATACATAGACAGACTTTTTTAAGATGCAATTGTGAGTTTATATCAAGCAACTGTGAGTTTATATCATGCAATTCTGACTTTATAAAACAAATGCGAGTTTATATCAAGTAATTCTGATTTTATAAGATGCAACTGCGACTATCTCACTATCTCACAATTCTGATTTTATAACGCAATTGCATGTTTATATCTCACAATTCCGACTTTATAACGCAATTGTGAGTTTATATCAAGCAATTCTGATTTTATGAGATGCAACTGCGAGTTTATATCTCACAATTCTGATTTTATGATGCAATTGCGAGTTTATATCAAGCAATTCTGATTTTATAAGACGCAATTGTGAGTTTATATCACAATTTTGTGTTTATATCTCACTAGTCTGACTTTATAACACATTTGCGAGTTTATATCTTGCAATTCTGATTTTATAGCAATTGCGAGTTTATATCAAGCAATTTTGAATTTATAACGCAATTGTGTGTTTATATCTCGCAGTTGACTTTATAACGCAATTTTGAGTTTATGTCTCGCAATTCTGACTTTATAATGCAATTGCGAGTTTATGTCGCAATTCTGACTTTATAACGCAATTGCATGTTTATATCTCGCATTTCCGACTTTATAAAGCAATTGCGAGTTTATATCAAGCAATTCTGATTTTTTAAGATGCAATTGTGAGTTTATATCAAGCAATTCTGACTTTATAACGCAATTGTGAGTTTATATCAAGAAATTCTGATTTTATGAGATGCAACTGTGAGTTTATATCAAGCAATTCTGACTTTATAACGCAATTGTGAGTTTATATCAAGCAATTCTGACTTTATAACGCAATTGTGAGTTTATATCAAGCAATTCTGACTTTATAACGCAATTGTGAGTTTATATCAAGCAATTCTGACTTTATGAGATGCAACTGTGAGTTTATATCTCACAATTCTGACTTTATAACGCAATTGCGAGTTTATATCAAGCAATTCTGATTTTATAAGACGCAATTGTGAGTTTATATCACAATTTTGTGTTTATATCTCACTATTCTGACTTTATAACACATTTGCGAGTTTATATCTCGCAATTCTGATTTTATAACACAATTGCGAGTTTATATCAAGCAATTTTGAGTTTATAACGCAATTGCGTGTTTATATCTCGCAATTAACTTTATAACGCAATTTTGAGTTTATATCTCACAATTTTGAGTTTATGTCTCGCAATTCTGACTTTATAACGCAATTGTGAGTTTATATCTCACAATTTTGAGTTTATATCTAGCAATTCTGACTTTATAACGCAATTGCAAGTTTATATCAAGCAATTCTGATTTTTTAAGATGCAATTGTGAGTTTATATCAAGCAATTCTGATTTTATAAGATGCAATTGCGAGTTTATATCAAGCAATTTTGAGTTTATAACGTGAATGTGAGTTTATATCAAGCAATTCTGAGTTTATAACGCAATTGCGTGTTTATATCTCGCAGTTGATTTTATAGCGCAATTTTGAGTTTATGTCTCGCAATTCTGACTTTATAACGCAATTGTGAGTTTATATCAAGCAATTCTGATTTTATAAGGCGCAATTGCGAGTTTATATCTCACAATTCTGAATTTATAACACAATTGCAAGTAAACAATTTTGAGTTTATAATGTAAATGTGAGTTTATATCAAGCAATTCTGATTTTAAGATGCAATTGTGAGTTTATATCTCACAATTCTGACTTTATAATGCAATTGTGAGTTTATATCAAGCAATTCTGATTTTATAAGATGCAATTGCGAGTTTATATCAAGCAATTTTGAGTTTATAACGTGAATGTGAGTTTATATCAAGCAATTCTGAGTTTATAACGCAATTGCGTGTTTATATCTCGCAGTTGATTTTATAGCGCAATTTTGAGTTTATGTCTCGCAATTCTGACTTTATAACGCAATTGTGAGTTTATATCAAGCAATTCTGATTTTATAAGGCGCAATTGCGAGTTTATATCTCACAATTCTGACTTTATAACACAATTGCAAGTAAACAATTTTGAGTTTATAATGTAAATGTGAGTTTATATCTCACAATTCTGATTTTAAGATGCAATTGTGAGTTTATATCTCACAATTCTGACTTTATAATGCATTTGTGAGTTTATATCTCGCAATTCTGATTTTATAAGATGCAATTGCGAGTTTATATCTCACAATTTTGAGTTTATATCACTCAATTCTGACTTTATAAGAGGCAATTACAAGTTTATATCGCACAATTCTGACTTTATAACTCACAATTGTGAGTTTAAATCTCGCAATTCAGGGACAAAAGGTCAGAATTGTGAGATAAAAAGTCTCAATCACCTTTTTTATTTTTCTATATTGTGGCAGAAACAAGCTTCCATGTATTACTTATGAAAGGAAGAAAAGTTCACATTTCTCTAGATTTATACAGACACACACAAAGGTTGTTTGTAGCACTCCGTCACTTTCTTTGACTCTCGCTTTCTTTGCACATTTTGACAGATGTCACAACTGCTACTGTAATCTACAGCACAATGTAAGCTGGCCATTTACAACCCTGTGGAAAGCGGATCAGTGTTTTGCCCATTGTTAAAATGTGTTTATGGCATTTCTTAACATCCCTGATAACTGAATTTTAAAGAGTCTTTCTCTTGAGACAATCAAACTCTCATGACTCTTCGCTTTGTCTTTCTTCTGGAGGAAAAAAAGCCCTTTTAGGCAGACTATCAAAAGAACAAAATCCAAATTGCCTTGAAATTGGATTCATTCGTGCTGCTCGGGTTCAAAACAGACTAATAAGAAGCTAAATCACAGAGGAACGAGCGTACGTGCGTGTGTAGAACCGTTTTCCATTTCCCTTCAATTTAGTTATGTTTCGTAATCTTTACACATTTAAGCAGCGAATGTCACAAAAACATGTCCAGATCATTTTTCACCACCACCACCAAAAGAAATAATATTTTGCTTAAAGAAAAACAAGAAAAACATCTTTTAATGACAGTTAAGAACATTCATCCTCATTACCATAATGAAAAAATCTCATTCTCACAACCGTATAATTACTGAATAGTTTTTGTGCTTAATTTTCATGTCATGTCAAATAAAATAAAATAATAAAATACACAAGCAAACAAATAATATTAATATATATAAATAAATAAATAAAAATACATAAATAAATAAAAATACATAAATAAATAATAAATGCATAAACAAATAATAATAAAAAAAATAATTAAAAATAAAAAAATAATTTAAAAAGATAAATAAATTAATAAAAAATAAACAAAACAAAAAAAATATATTTTTTTTTCATACATATACATACATACATACATGCATTATGGCCCAGACATGTTCTTGAGAAATTCACCTTTACAGTGCTTCAAAAAAAAAAAGTAGTAACCGGACACATCTTGGAACGGAAACTGATAAGACAATAAATGGTGCCAATATGATGTGAGGAAATAACCTTCTCAAAGGTTTTTGTCCTTATTTGCATCAGGGCTATTGAATCGCATTACTGTCTCATCTGCATTCATCATTCACACACACAGATCGTTCCACTATACTGCAAATGATCACACCATGCTCTTTAGTATTCATCCTGTATGAGTGTGTGTACCTGTTCGAGGGTGTTGAAAAGACCCCCAGGATGACGTCTCTGCCCTGCATGCGTATGATGGGGCTGGTGGACTGCAGCAGGTTGAAGTAGAAGTGCGAGTCTCCAGGGATCGAACAGTTCAGACGTGCTTTCAGAAACGACGTCCACTGGCGCTCTAACACACGCTGAGAGCCGCCCAAATCACCTTTACACACACGTGCCACGCGAGACACCATCACCTGACGCACACACAAACACATTCAAAAAGAAAACAGATCCTTTTTATTGCACACAAACTCTTTTAGTACCAGAATCTAAGTGCCTATTCACTGGAGAACTAGTTTTCAACCTAACACTTCAATTGTGAGAATTCAGTCTTTTGACAACAGTGTAAAAAACTTAAAGGGGCCATATTCTGCATTTTTTCTCTTCGTAGAATTCGACTTCTAATGTCAGTAAAGGCTTCTTGTGCCAAAAGCAGTCATAATTTAGTTTTACTTAGCCATTTTTTAACCTCTCTCTGACACTTAAATTAAAAATGCCTTTGCAACTGGACCATTACTATACTGTACCTTTAATATGTAAATGACCTCTGTTATGACTGGCTGACTTCTGAGTACGGGGCGGGGCACTATCAAGTTCCTGAATTGGGTTGCTGTGTGTGTTTGTCACAAGCTTCAAATGTAATTGATCTTTTGACATGCACACGCTGCACAAATATAGTTTCCCGCTGTTGTTGCATACTAATCATCATCCTTCCATTGCTTCTTTGTTTTTCTATTTTGGGTCCTAATTAAGAGACACATGACGCTTTGTGCCGTGCTGCTTATATTCATCAAGCAGTAAAAACTGCTGGGACATTGTCCTGCATCACTTCACAGACAATGAATAAGAGAATTTTAGAATAACACGAAAGTCATTTATGACACTACACTCTAAAAAATGCTGGGTTAAAAACAACCCAAGTTGGGTTGAAAATGGACAAACCCAGCAATTGGGTTGTTTTAACCCAGCGGTAGGGTTAAATGTTTGCCCAACCTGCTGGGTAGTTTTATTTAACTCAACTATTTTTTAAAAATTACTGTATTGCTTAATTAAAATTAACCCAAAGTATGTTGGAAATGAACATTTATTAATGTTCAATGAATAATTATTAAACAATAAACATTTATTAAATTGCTTATTAATAAATCTATATTAATAAACTATTAAACTATTAAATTTATATTAATAAAATATTAAAGCTTATTAATAAACATTCACCTTTTGTCTATTATTGTTGCCTCTAATTGCATCTGGTTTTTAATTTCCCAACTATTTTGGTTTCATTTTAAGCTAGCCATATAGCAATTTTTAAACAATAGTTGG
The DNA here is from genome assembly GCF_018812025.1 of Megalobrama amblycephala. Taxonomy (NCBI): domain Eukaryota; kingdom Metazoa; phylum Chordata; class Actinopteri; order Cypriniformes; family Xenocyprididae; genus Megalobrama; species Megalobrama amblycephala. The sequence goes on along the minus strand of NC_063060.1, from coordinate 6,519,921 downwards.
TTTAAATAAAACTACCCAGCAGGTTGGGCAAACATTTAACCCAACCGCTGGGTTAAAACAACCCAATTGCTGGGTTTGTCCATTTTCAACCCAACTTGGGTTGTTTTTAACCCAGCATTTTTTAGAGTGTATATTCAACAACAACAGCATGACCCATGTGACATACATCATTAAGCCATTGCATATGCGCAGAACTTTCCAGTTTCAGTTTTCAGTCCGATCAAGTATTACATATCGAATGGATTAGAAAAGGTTTAAACCACCTCATACAACCTGAATTACATTTAAATTGGAATTTGGACAAATCATTCCGATTGATGTGGTTATTGTGCTACTAGTTCGATTGCAAATGGATTATGAGGGTCCATGTAAACGCAGCTACTGTAGGTGCTTTTCATGTATACACACTCTCTGCATTAAAGTGTGAGACATACGTGCTAAAATGTGCCACTCAAATGGTGATGGTAGGTCTGACATACTTTCAAAAACTCTTATTTACTCTTATAATTCGATTTTCTGGTGTTTAGGAGTAATAGTATATATCCTACACCTTATTGATTAACAGTAACTGGCTGGTCAAACTGCTGAACACTGAGTAGGTGTCGTTGATGTGTACACTACCATTCAAAAGTTTAGGCCAGTAAGATTTTTTTCAAAGAAATTAATACTTTTATTCAGCAAGGATGCATTAAATTGAGCAAAAATGACAGAAAAGACATTTACAATTAGGGTTGCCAAAAATCAGTAGTATGTACCAATACCAGTAAAATGTTGCGGTTTTCTGTACCAATTTCGGTATTGTTACCCCTGAATTTGTTACCCTTGTCAGCGTTTGTTGGCATTGGTTGGGGTTTGTTTTCACCTGACTGAACATGTTCAATCAGCATTTGTCGGTGTCTGTTGGGGCGGTGTGAATTGGCCTTTACTGTCAATAATTGCACATTTAAATATAGTTCTCAATCCAGAAACTTTGCAGTATACTTAGCAGCAAAACTTACAAACTAAACTTTTCAGATTGTGAATGGACAATAAACAGAAAGCAAGAAAAGAGCCCTCTGTTTATAACCACTAAGGCTGTCAACCTCTAAAGCGTAAGCTCACTGGATTCTGCACTCGTGCCAAAACTCCCGTTATAATAAAAAACTTAAGGTGTCTTAAAGGTGCAATATGTAATATTGTCTGTCCGCTAGAGGTCGCTAGAGTCCTATTCAAAACAAAGGCGTAGCTTGATAATGCCAAGTTTGAGCGCGGAAACTTGGGACATAGTCCTTACCTCACAGCCGGTGGAAAACAATTGGGATAGGACTCAGGAAGAAATCATGTTCATGAATGCGATTATTAACGTTACTGTAGTATGAAGCAGAGCAGGACCGAGTGTTGTGGGAGCTGAACGAGGCCGCTGGAGCGATTGCGCAACACATGCCTCACGAGCAGCGGGACTTTTATTATGCCACAGTCGCCGGTGCTGCTTCCGCTTTTCCGGTCATGAGTATGAGGTAACGCAGCTCTGTTTATCATATTAGATACATTTGAGTGTGTTGAAAATTATGTTATAATGTTACTCTGTGGCTTGTGTTGATAAAAGGCATGCAATTAATTTTAAAACGTATTGTATGATGGAGAAAATTCTGTATTACTGTTACTAAAATAAAGCTGCATCTGATTATGCTATGTTAGCTACTTCACAAAATAGTGTTTTTCTCTGAGGCATGGTAAAGCATGGAAAATTAGATTTAAACAATAAGACTAAATGTGTTGAGCTATATAACAATAATTAGTTTTCTGTCTATAAATATAAAAACAGTTGTTCCCTTGTCTATTAAAACATGTAAATATTAAAGTATCTTTGGTGTTTTCATGGTTTCCACAAAATAAAACCGGAAACCGAGGGTAATGCAGGTATGATGCAATTGACAGGCGACTCCTCACACGTCCAGGAGCCTTGGTTAAAATTGCAATTTTCTCACGATTTACAAATAGTTGGAAACATTTGAGATATTGTAAGTACTCAAGTGAACAAAATATATAACACTGGCCTAGTGGTTTTTGGATATTTTACTGCAAAATTCTTACATATTGCACCTTTAATTGTACATGAATCTCCTATCTGTTTACACTTTGTTGGTTATAATGAAAGGATTTGCATTGAACAAAACAAAACCTTATGTGTTTTCAGCGGTGTTCAGGCAGATTCTGACTAACATACTGACTAGCAGCTCTGATTGGCCACTGTGTTCATGCACTCAACAGATACAACTGTGATCGGCTACAATGATCAACACTTGTAAAAACACACAGTAAATAGAAACCATTGACGCTCAAACAAACATGAACGAGAGCGTACTGAATATGCCCAGTACTTTGTACTACTGGTACTGCACAAACATACTACCGTTTTAGTACCGACTGGTACCGATACATTTGACAACCCTATTTACGATGTTACAAAAGATTTCTATTTCAAATAAATGCTGTTGTTTTGAACTTTTTATTCATCAAAGAATCCTGAAAAAATCATGCTTAAGAATATTAAGCAGCACAACTGTTTTCAACATTGATGATAACAAGAAATGTTTCTTGAGCAGCAAATCAGCATATTAGAATGATTTCTGAAGGATCATGTGACACTGAAGACTGGAGTAATGATGCTGAAAATTCAGCTTTGCATCACGGGAATAAATTACACTTTAACAAATATTCAAATAGAAAACAGTTATTTGTTACAGTTACAGTACAGTCCAAAAGTTTGGAACCACTAAGATTTTTAATGTTTTTAAAAGAAGTTTCGTCTGCTCACCAAGGCTACATTTATTTAATTAAAAATACAGTAAAAAAACAGTAATATTGTGAAATATTATTACAATTTAAAATAACTGTGTACTATTTAAATATATTTGACAAAGTAATTTATTCCTGTGATGCAAAGCTGAATTTTCAGCATCGTTACTCCAGTCTTCAGTGTCACATGATCCTTCAGAAATCATTCTAATATGCTGATTTGATGCTCAATAAACATTTATGATTATTTTCAATGTTGAAAACAGTTGTGTACTTTTTTTTTTTCAGGATTCCTTGATGAATAGAAAGTTCAAAAGAACAGCATTTGTCTGAAATACAAAGCTTCTGTAGCATTATACACTACCGTTCAAAAGTTTGGGGTCAGTAAGAATTTTTATTTTTATTTTTTTGAAAAGAAATTAAAGAAATGAATACTTTTATTCAGCAAGGATGCATTAAATCAATCAAAAGTGGCAGTAAAGACATTTATAATGTTACAAAAGATTAGATTTCAGATAAACACTGTTCTTTTGAACTTTCTATTCATCAAATAATCCTGAAAAAAAATATTGTACACAAATATTTTGTACAATTGTACACATTAAATGTTTCTTGAGCAGCAGATCAGCATATTAGAATGATTTCTGAAGGATCATGTGACACTGAAGACTGGAGTAACGATGCTGAAAATTCAGCTTTGCCATCACAGGAATAAATTACTTTGTGAAATATATTCAAATAGAAAAACATTACAAATCTTAGTGGTTCCAAACTTTTGGACTATACTGTAAACCCGACCCAAACCTTTTGAATGGCAGTGTAAATGTCCACCTGAATATTTCTTTCTTACCTTCTCCAGGTAGTTGAACTCCATGGCCATCTCCCTGAAGAAGAAGTAGATATGAGGCCCCCATTCCACGGCGCTCACAAAATAAGGCTCTGTAAAACACACACAAACGCAGACTTTAATTTTCTGAAGGCATCCTATGGAGAAATTGAAGCTCAAATAAGTAAACACTCATCAGTCATTATAAAGACATTTCATCTGAACAAACAACATATGCACAGTCCCAGAGGGAGGCAGGGAGAGAAAGAGATATACAGCGAGAGAATGGCACAAACATGAGTGAATGAGGCAGAGATCGTCCTCATAAAACATGCATGTCCTCTTAAATAAAGCAAAGAGAGCGAAGAGAGGACATTCGGAGGTCTTGGCCTCTCCTCTCTCTCTCCTTGAGCAGAATGTGCTTCATAAAGCAGACGCAGGTCTTTGTGGCTCAAAACGGGACGTCGGTCTTACTCTCTGAATGATTCTTTTATAGATGTATTCATCTCATAGCTCTCCAGCATTCAAAGTTCAAACAGAGAGCTCTAAATTATACACACATCCACCCTATTCTCATCCGAACGAGGCTCAGAGAGCTCTGTGCAGTTTCCTGTGGTTACAAGGTCTCACATATTTGTGGAAAAACAACTCAGGTAAAAACAAAAAAAATACAAAATAAAAAATCCCATTTGGTTTCGTTAGCACTCTCTGTGTGTCTGGTGTGAAATCACACTCAAAATTCACTGCTGTGAACTGCTTCCTCAAACTATTTTAAAACCCACAAAACAAAACCCCACTTCAGACTGACAGGTAGATCGAGAGAGCAGAGCGATGAAGATGCAATCCATTTTACTACAGTAAACATTTCCTGAAACAACTTCAAAAGAATAATCCAGGTTAAGTGCAGCTATTGACAGTTTATGTGAGCATTAGCACAGAAAATAAGTTTAACTTGTCCCTCATTTGAATCTGTTGCTGTATCACTAAAAATAATGTTTAAAATACACAAAAATAGTGTTAACGCTGTCATGACCAATTAAACCCACTTACTTTCGCTCTTTATCCATTTGAAGAAGGTGACATGTGGGACGTGATATAATTAAGAATGGGTATGGGCAATCATGCATAACAAGTGTCTGGTTTTTGTGGATAGTTTTTTGTAATAAAAAGTTATTTCACTTATTTCTTTGTTGATTATCTGTCAGTTATCCTATTGAAAGGCCATATTTAATGTCCATTTATCACAATGGTAAAACACAACGTGTCTAGTTAATAGACATGAAACAGACAAATTATACAGGGCTTCTTTAAAATAGTCAATCAAACAATCCACTTACTAGTTGATCTTGAAAATATGTAGTTTTGCACATCCACAAAACACTTTAAATGGAGCTGAGCTTTTAGAACTGGAATTACAGTACAATGTACATGCAGTACACAAGTCCAGCAACGTAAAGAGTCCACTTCAAAAGGACAATTTAGAACAATATATAATAAAATATTTGGTCCCCACTTTATATTAGGTGGCCTTAACTACTATGTGCTTACATCAAAAAATAAGTGCAATGTACTTATTGGGTTCATATTGAATTGCAAAAAACTTTTGCTGCTATTGAGGTGGGATACGGGTAAGGTTAGGGACAGGTTTGGTGGTATAGGTAGGTTTAAGGGTGGGGTTAAGGTGTAAGGGATGGATCAACAGTGTAATTATAAATATAAAAACAGAAATTAATTATAGATGTAATTACATGCGGTTGTTTTTAAAATATAAGTACAATGTAAAAACATGTATGTACACAATAAGTGCATTGTACCAAATGATTAAATTAAATGTAAGTACATAGTAGTTAAGGCTACTTAATATAAAGTGGGACCAAATATTTAAATAAATTTCTCAAAATGATTTGAATTATTTGAGAAAGTCCCCAAATAAAGATAATTTCAAAAATTACAGTACATTAAATGTACATTCAAAAGAATGTAAACCAATCAACAGTTTTTCACCGCAGCATTGTCTTTTACTGTAACCTTTTTTTTTTTTTCTCATTGTACCAAGATTAAATTAAATGTAAGTACTGGTGGCTACTTAATATAAAGTGGGAAAATGATTTGAATTATTTGAGAAAGTCATAATTATTTAATCAAATTTAATTTTTTTTTTTTTCAAATGTATTTAATCAAATGTATTTAATAAAAAATACAGTAAAACAGTAATATTGTGAAATATTATTACAATTATGGAAAATAACTTTTCTATTTTAAAATGTACTTAAACTGAATTTTCAGGATCATTACTCCACATGATCCTTCAGAAATCTAATATACTGATTTTGTAAGAAACATTTCATATTATTTCATATTATACATATCACATTTCAGAACACCGTTTATTTCATACAGATTTTTTCCTTTCTAACATGATACATGTCCTTACTATCACTTTTGATCAACAAGTTCTGGTTGAATAAAAGTATAAATTTCTTTAAAAAAAAAAACCTGACTCCAAAACGTTTGAATGGGAGCTTTCTTTGCTGTGGCAGATGAAAGCACTGAAAAAACCCTCAGTGCATTAAGCATGTTTAAACATATTTTCTGTTTTGTTTTTTTGTTTTTAAACTGAGAGATGAATCAGAATTACTTTCTGTGGTATGCCACAAATGCCTAAGAACATTCCTTTAATAAGATAAAAGAGAGAGGAAAAAAAATAAAGAACTAAACAGATGACAAATAATCATAATATGTTTGTATTGCCAAGCCAGGCCTTGAGCCACGAGGGGGCAAAAGGGGGCATTGCCCCCTCAGATCTGATTTTTTCCATTTGTTCCCCCTCCACCCCCAAAATTGGATCAATTTGAACCCTTTGACGCATACGATCGCATCAGTGTGACTAGAACATTCAGTGCGTCACTTGATCAACTGCTAAATTCAAAAGTGTTTTCAAGCTTTGGCTAACGCTGAGCCAGACATGTACACGCTCAGTGCTTTTCATATCACAACTATTCAGTGTTTTCAAATAATGTTTATTTTAGGTTTTAGACATTTAAATACACATTGAAATACACACTGATGTATGGAAGAAGCATTATTAATAATCCTTTCTATTATAATTTAACAATGTGTTTTATTCATATCAGATATACATTGTGTAGGTAACTATAAAGATTACTCTATTCTTCTCCCAGTTCACCAGCCACTTACTTTTATGTCATTTGGGAGGATTTGGTAATAATTTACGTTATTTAAATCCAACAGATCTGATTCTCTGAATTGTGACGCAAACCAACATGGCGGCACTCATCGCGCATTATAGATCAACTAACATAATCGTCATAAAGATGTTTAAACGACAAAACACAGTCACTTATATCTGACAATCAATTATATATTATATGGGGAAAGTGGGGTGAGTTGTGCCAGTTTGTACTCAAAGTGACTTTAAAGTGAGGCTTTGGCAGTAATGCCTTCAACTTAAGAATGTACATATATTTCAGGATGTGGTGCATGCCTGAGAACAATAACTTTTGATCTGAAATAAATTGTTTCAGAAATATAGCTTTTGGAAAAAAAGTGGTCTCGTGGCACAACTTGCCCCTGGTGCGGGGTAAGTTGTGACCTTTGGGGAGAATACGTAGGGGTAATTTGTGCCAGTCATTTCTGAAGTAAAACAGAACATTTTAATGTTATGAACTGTAATGCTATATGAAATCAAGACAAATTCAATACAAAATTACTCATTTAAGGTTTATTTAGATATTGTCACCCTGTTAAACTGTTGGAATAGGCTAAGTCATATTATGTAGTTTTTGGGAAAACACAAAAAACTTAAATACACAATATATGATATTTGTGAATCATTTCAGGCAAAAAGACTTTGGCAATAGATGCCTGTTGACATACGTAGAACGCTGTCTGTCAATTATAAGAATAACATAAGAATACGCCACGTTACAAATTATTATGCAATTGACATATCAGTAAGATTTCAGCAGAATAAACATTCAGATTTTAGTTTTTCCTAAGAAAATGTTTGTTTGTTTATTTATCCATGTCTTATAACTGGCATCTATCTCAGACAAAATAATTTGCCAGGTCTATGGAAACCCTACTTAGAGGTTGTTCCACATTATTAAGCAAGTCACAGTTTTCATGCAAAATGGGGAGGAAGAAAGATCTGTCTGAAGATGAAAATACCTGTTTGCTGCTGAACACTGGCTTTTTTATAGCTGCCCTTTTAATACAATTAATTTTTTTTGACAGGAACTTTCATTAATAAGCCTTTATCTGACCGAGTTCTGCTGTGCTCTAAATCACTCACAAATCTTATGATAATTCGATAATCTCCATTCAGTTTTCACACAATATTAGTTGTTTTCATGCCTTTTGCACAACATTGGACCATTTCATGCTTTTCATCTTCAGAAAGTGCGTTTTATAAGTCCGTGGCATGATGGGTTTTGGTCTAAAATCAAGAATGTCACATAGTTTAACTGCTAAAATGTAAGAGTACAATGTACAATTACAAATTAATAATATGTTGAAAATAATCATACGTGGGGGTGAGTTGCCACTGGCACAACTTAACCCAGGCCCTCTGGCACAAATCACCCCAGACCCACAAGTTTGAAAAACTAGCATGATCCAGCAGTTAAGAGCTAACGTCATGCTAACTGTATAGACTTATTGTGTAGCCTGCTAAAGCACTAAAACATGTGTGAAATGTTTTCAAACTTATCTATAATTGTTCAGACGCTATAATCAAAAAACCTTGATCATAGAAATTTTACTTTGAAAGGGAAAAAACAGCTAAAATGTGCTTTCCTCTCATGCCATGTGTCTCTCTTCTTTGGAGGATGAGTAAAATGGATGGCTTTTCAAAATTATGTGGTCACATGACCAATTTCTTCTTTGTTTTTTCAGAAACAAACGGTGGAACTACTTCCCCCCGGCACAAATCACCCCACTCTCCCCTATATAGTTTAAATTATATATGTAAATATTTCTTAAATATATTCAGTACTGTGCAAAAGTCTTAGACACGTCACTATTTTCACCCACAAAAAAGGGTTTTAAGCCAGTTATTTATATCTTTTGCTGTAGTGTGTCAGTAGGAAATATCAGCTCACATTTCCAAACATTCATTTTGCCATTAATTGTAATAATCCGGTGAGATTTTTGAATACACAAGGAGTCTGACAACAGCTGGTGCTCCACACTGAGATCTGATCTCACCATAATTGAGTCTGTCTGTGATTACATGAAGAAACAGATGAAACTGAGACAAACTAAATCCAGAAGAACTGTGGCCTTGTCTCCAAGACGCTTGAAGAAACCGACCTTTTTTGGGGAAACCAAACCATTTTGGGGGGGAGGTGAAAATACTGACATGCCTAAGACATATACATATATATATATATATATGTGTGTGTGTGTGTGTGTGTGTGTGAAATATATATATATTACAGTACCTCTGAACCATTTGGAATCATGTTTGATCGTGCGCAGGGCCGGACTCTCTCCTAGACTGCGGTAAATGACAGCATCGATGGCCAGGAAGTCAGTCACTGTGCCTGTGAACAAGCTGCCCTCTGGGGTCAAAGGGCAGAGGTCAGTGGTCAATAACCAGAAGTGAGAATCGACATTGTGCCATGATGATATATGTGTTTGAAAAGTCCTTGAGCATAATGATGTTATGAAAATGGTTAAACACATTTATGGAGGCAAATTAAAACAGCTATAAATGAGGCGTTATTAAATATTATTATGTTGTGTATCTACTGGGTGTACGGCTCTTATTATCATCACAGATTAAAGAGTGTTAAAAAAAATCACAACATTATGTGAATAATGCAAGGTTAGGTTAGAACCATTACATGGCCAAAAATGTGTGCCATTACCTGCAAACAGAGCCACGTTAGCGTGTTTGGGATCATACGGACATCGGGCCATTCCGCTGATGGGTTCTCCAACTAATTCCAGAGTGTCTCTCTGAACAAACACACACATACTCTTTGTGAGGATGGGATATGACACTCTCTGAGAGGATGATAGCTGTTATAAACCACACATACAGTATCTCCAAACACATTCACAAGTGCTGCTATCATTTCTACACGCTTCCAGCAACAGCAGAGAGTGTGAGTGAGCGTGTGCATGTGTGAGAGATGGACCCTTCAAACACAACTGTCTGTCCATTTATCTCACAACTAAAACAAACCCACCAACCTGTCTCCAGAAGGGTTTTCTCAATTTTATTTATAACAATAAAACAGTATGGTTTTCATGTCAAAGTATACTGTAAAAAAAGAGGTAACACTTTACAATAAAGTACATTTGTTAACTTTAGTTAATGTATTAGCTGACATGAACTAACAATGAGCAATACATTTGTTACAGTTTTTATTAATCTTTGTTAATGTTAGTTAATAAAAATCCAGCTGTTCATTGTTTGTTCATGTTAGTTCACAGTGCATTAGTTAACTAACATTATCTAAGATGAATAAATGCTGTAGAAGTATTGTTCATTCTTAGTTCATTTTAACTAATGTTAACTAATGAAACCTTATTGTAAATTGTTACCAAAAAGATTTCAGATTTAACTGCAAAATATGAGATGTGGCCTGAAAATAAGGAAATGTCCACATCAAATTTCACCCAAAATCCAAATAAAAAAAATAAGAAAATATATTGCATTAAGAAAATTAAGCATTAATTGCCAAATGACTAACTGAACATTTGGTAACACTTTATAATAAGGTCCTATTAGTTAACATTGATTAAATAAAATTAAAACAATTCAATATTTCAATAGTTAAAAAAGTTCAATATTAGCTGAGGTTCATTAAATAATATTAAAAGATATTAGTAAATGTTGAAATTTACATTTGATAAATGCTTTAGGAGTATTTATCATTGTTAGTTAATGTTAACTAATATAGTTAATAATGTTAACAAATGAAACCTTATTGTAAAGTGTTGACAAAGTCATCATCTCTCTAAATAAAATACATTAATGCTTCATTTTCTTAATGCAAAATACAATTACTTATTTTTTAACATCTGATTTTGGGGTGACGTAATTCAGACATGTTCCTGACAGATTCAGCCTCAAAACCACTAAAACTTTCGATTCAACTCTTAAAATGAACATCACCTCCTCTGAGCCCTTCAATGTAATTTTGTGCATCCATTTATTGAGTTTTAATCATTGAGTCGACTGCACTTCCATCAATGCTGATCCACGCTCATCAGTGTTAATCCATGTGTTCTAATGAACTGATTCTTTTTAATGATTCGGTGGAACTAATACACAAAGCATTCCTTAATGACTGGACTGTAAGAGAAAAAAATTGTTTAGTAGGTGAGTGACATGTTGCAAACAATGCAGAATATGTAAATGACATGTAAAGTCATGCACTGCAACCAAGTTGACTAGCAATGGGAATCACGAGAAATGTAATGCACTGTAAAACCGAACAGTGAAATTATTTAAATGAAATTTGTTTCACTCAAATAATAATGAAAGTTAATTTTACTTAATAGAAACAGTTGTGTGAACTCAAAATTTCATTGTAGTAAGCTGAACTTAATATGATTGAGTTGAGTTGCAGCACATTTTTAATTCCCAGCATGCTTTGCATCAGACTGTATAAATAAATGTTGAAATTAAGTGTTATTTTGTGTGTTTTTGCACAAGATTAACATAGTGAGACATAAGTTAGTGTTTAATGTTGTGTTATGTTGAGATTACAGGACATTCTGTTATATTAGTTTTGTAGGGTTATCATTGTGGTGAAGAGTAGAGCCTGTGGTTAGGTTGAGGATGGGCTGCAAAACTGTTAAGACCACATATACTGTATGATGTTTGATTATATACATGCAAATATATAATAACAGTTTCTTTGATTGTTATAATAGCATGTGTTATTTGATATCAAACATTTAACCAAGATCTGAATGTGATGTTTACATAAATGAACTGTATGTAATTAACATTATGATGAGTGGGGCGAGGCTGAAAACTTTGGGAACGAAGGGATGCCGGTGACGTGATTGTTAATGAGAGACACCTGTGCATCACACTGGCCTTGCTCCGCTCCCACAGCTCTTGGCCCTGCCATTACTTGTCACAAAAAGTTTAAGTAACTTAGAAAAATTAGTTTGTTTACTTAAATGTTTTGAGGTAATACATTTCCTCAAATGTTTTGACTATTCTGAACTTATTGAGTTTTATAGTGTGGTACTATTTATCAACGATCCTATTAACAAATATTATTCTTTTAGTACTTGAACAATAACTGGTTCTCTATACTGTATATATACACTATATATACTCTAAAAATTAAAATTTTACTTGCTATTTCTTTGTAACTAATTGTGAAATTTACTAGCAATTTGGTTCTACACCATTTTTTCAGTGTACTAAAATATACACACAAAAATTCAAGATTTGAGTCTTTAAGATTGACTCATTAAAAAAGAATCATCTCACAGCTGAAATCTCACATATTGTACATACACAAATATATGCAACAAATTAAAACAATGAGTTCCTGTAGAATTTTTTCTACATATAGTAGGATGAACAGAACTGGATCTTGAGATGTTTGTAGTATTACATTTTACACGCTCTACATGTTTGCTGAGGGTAAACACAGGGGAGACAGTGAAGTGTGCAGGCATTGAGGAACACTCACCGTGTAATTGGCACACAGCGGGTTGAAAGCATTCGTCCCGCACACAAACAGCCCTCCATCATGGCTCAACAGCACCTTAATATAATTACGACACTCCTCCTAAAGTAAACAGAGAGAAATAGGAAAAGTTAATCGTGTTTATACTTATATATATTGTGGCAAGCAGGGCGGGGCCGAGAGCCGTGGGAATGGAATGAGGACGTTGGTCGATTCTGCCATAGTAGTGAATGAGTGCCATATTTTTTTATATTATAGTATTTTCACTATATTTTCCAAGGAACTTGGTAGGAATAACATGATACATATCTGAGAGTTTGTGGTATTATGATGATTCCATGTCTGATGTAATAAAATAAAGTTAAATAATATAAAATATAAAATACATTACAAAACAACAAACTAAATAAACAAAATATTTTAATAGAATCTAAAAATTTTTATTATTATTATTTTGTTATTTTATTAATATTACTAATACAGTAGGGTTCAAAGATATGAGAACATATTGAAAATCTGGAAATAACCAACTGAAAGAAAGAGAGAATGAGAGTTTGTATAAATATGTTATGTCAATATGCATAAACACAATAGAAATGACTATTCCTATTAAAGGTGCTAAAGAGGATGTTTTGTTTTATACATTTTTGCAATATTACTTGAAACTGTCTTTACTAACTGATAAAAGACTATTTATTAGGTGCACTGAAAGGAATAATATTAATATACATCATCTGTGCACGAGGTAGGGCCTTAAAAACATCAGCCAATCGTTTACGTAATCGTCAATCACTGCCATTACATTCCTTGTGAGAGACGTGCGCAGATTGGCCCTCTGGCTTGTCAATCACTGTCATGATGTTCCTTGTGAGAAGTAGCTTTCCACACTCAACAGGCGCAGCATGCAGTGTTTTTGTCCGGAGACAGGAGTAACAACTGCAGATTATGAGTTACCTGCGGTGAGTCCGACATAATGAATCCACTAACACGATACAGCGAATGCCGGTGGTAAACACTCGTGTTCCAATACTCGTGCACGAATTTTGGGTGGCGTTCCCTCGAAAGGAAGGGGGGTTGTTCTTACGCATGCGCTCATTTCAAAAACTCAGTAACAGTCTTTGGTTTCTCAGTCGACGAAAAGATCCTCTTTATCACCTTTAATTACTGTGTGGAAACAGCGGAAATGATTTCAAACTCTGTTTATTTGTTTTCCTGGGCTGATCTTTTTTTGAATCACAATGACTTGGCAGTATTTGACTTTCATGTCATTTAACAAAGTCATTTGAATCCTAATTAAAATTTGAGTGAAGGAGAGAGACAAACAAAAACAGTGTGTGTGTGTGTGTGTGTGTAATGGGTCAGACATGAAAGGATAGGGCAAGATGGACAAAAGAATAAGGCTGTAAATATTTACACGGCTTCACAAGTCATTTTCCCCCAGACATCATTATTTTGATGTGAGCTGTGTTTGTTTTTGAAGACAGACACCAGATAAATAGGTCCCAGCTTGCAGCTCCATCACAGAGCCCACACAGTGGTGATCACCCTAAAACATACATTTTTCTACTGGTTTTTACATTGTATTTGGACTAGATAGGCACAATGGTGCTGCATGTCTTTGTGTAGCACAGAAACAGGAAGTATAGCTGGATTTGAATGCATCATGACGCGAGTCCAGCTATAAAAGCAGTCCTACTGGATAACCAGCTGTGAACACTCATGTATCAAGAATGCCTTTGTTCCCTGACGGACATCAATGGAACGTTTTGAAGTGGTTTTGTGTATTTTGCTGAAACCTCTGCATGTGGGCCCCGACACGCAGCTCCACCGTAGGGCCCATTCACCACTCTGCCCATTGAGTTTGGCTGGGCCTCCTGGTGGAGCTGAAACCCGAGGGGGCCGACACTGAGGTCAGGCTCTTTGAGGTGATTAGCAGGACTGTCAACGGTCTATGTGTTGTTACAGATGCAAGTCCACCGCTCATGGTGTGTGTGTGTGTGTTTGCACAAGGGATGTAGATCTAAGTGTCGTTACAAATGCATTCAAGCTGCTCACAGCATTAAACACACACTCCCTATTGATAGATCAACTTACAGCATGTGTGTGCATGTGCTTGAATAGACGAACGGACAGGGATCTTTTCATTTTTGATTAGCTGAAGAGTGTGTGTGTAAGCATATAAAATGACACAAGCTTTCACCTCTTATTACTGTGAGTATTTCCACCTGGATGCTGTGAAAGATTGAGGTATTGAGGTGTTCTAACATCCCCGCATCAACAATGCCAGTTTCTACCCTCTGTGTGGTTTTCTTGGTGATACAATGCAAATAGCAGCGGCAAAAATAGGCAACAATTTGCCCATAATTACCCACCAATTAGAAGACAATACAACTGATCTTTAGCCTAAGGGGGCATTTACATAACACCGCAATTTTTTATGTGTTTTGGCCATTCATTTACACAACAACGGCATTTTGAGGCTTAATATTAGGCCTTGATTCCATCAGCAGGAAAGGAACTCTATTTTAGATGCTGAGAAAATTGATGAGAACTAGAACAAATTAAGACATAAGACATTTATTAAAGGATTAGTTCACTTCAGACAATTTCCTGGTAATTTACTCACCCCAGTGTTATCCAAGATGTTTATGTCTTTCTTTCTTTAGTCGAAAAGAAATTAAGGTTTTTGAGGAAAACATTCCAGGATTTTTCTCCATATAGTGGACTTCAACATTTACCAACGGGTTGAAGGTCCAAATGTCAGGTTCAGTGCAGCTTCAAAAGGCTCTACACGATCCCAACCAAGGAATGAGAGTCTATCTAGCGAAACGATCTGTCATTTTTTAAAAACAAATAAAAATTTTATACATTTTAACCACAAATGATCACTGTAACACAGTTCGTATGTACGGGAAGAAGGAGGTGGGAACCGGCGAACATTTAACAAAACTTAAATTCCAAAATAAACAAATACAAAACGAAAGTAGTGCCGGCAGACCCTCGCGGACGTCTGCCAGCCACGCAAACATAATAAAACATAAAATAACATCCAGGCCTGTTCCTCTCTCGTCCTTCACTGTCGTCGCTCCTCCTTTTATGCTTCCGGAGCTCCTCCATGAGAGACTCAAGGCCGGTGCGCCTCCCAGGTGAAGCTCAATTCGCGCCACCAGCCTCGCGCCGTTCCCTCACGGCTCTCGCCCGCCCTGGTCGCCACACTCACCTTGCACTAGATCTGTGATGTGTCACGAATGACGTAATCACGTTGGAAAGGTCACGTGTGACATAGGCGGAAGCACTGCGGTAGGACGAAAAACGTCTCATTTTAAAAAACGTCTCATTTTAAAAAACGTCCAACATCATTTTTTTTTTTACATTTTTTTTTTTTTTTTAAGGCCGTTTGACTTAGTCTTTGCACGTTCGCTTTGTAAACACTTGCCTGTGAAGCTCTGGTGAACTCCATGCCCAAGAGGGTTAAGGCAGTGCTGGAAAATAATGGTGGCCACATTTTCACTTAGGGGTGTACTCACTTTTGTGGCCAGCGGTTTAGACATTAATGGCTGTGTGTTGAGTTATTATGAGGGGACAGCAAATTTACACTGTTATACAAGCTGTACACTCACTACTTTACATTGTAGCAAAGTGTCATTTCTTCAGTGTTGTCACATTAAAAGATATAATAAAATATTTACAAAAATGTGAGGGGTGTACTCACTTCTGTGAGATACTGAATATATATATATATATATATATATATATATATATATATATATATATATATATATATATATTGTGTGTGTGTGTGTATTTCTTTAGAAAATGAATCACAAGATAAGACCCTTATTCCTTGGCTGGGATCATTTTGAAGCTGCAATTTAGACCTTCAGCCTGTTGCAGGGGCGTTTCCTCCGAGTAGGCAAGGGAGGCAGTGCCTCCTCAAAAAAAAATAGGATGAGAAAATAATCCATATTACATATAAAACAACACAAATATTACAAATTATGACATTAAAAAGAGCGCATGTCACGCGTATCTTAAGGAACAGTGTCCAACAGCGACACCCGCAGGTAAAGTTACACAGAGGAGTCATGCTTTACAGTCTATGGAGTCATGCCTCCCTTTCCTCTCATAGGAAACCATATAAAATCATCAGACCCCCGGCGTGCGGTGGGTTTTGTGGGGGGTAATTGAGAATGAATGGGGAAAAGTCACGTGAGAGGAGGCAATGTCTCCATCGCGCTATGATTGGATGTAATTGGTTATGATTGGATCAGAGCCATAGAGAGAGTCTCTCTATGGCTCTGGATTGGATATGATTGGTTTGTGCGATAAATCCCGCCTCTCGTTGACGTGTGTGTTCCGCGCGTGAGTTTGACTGAACAAATAATGGCGTCAATCGAAAGACTAACTGAAAAGTAAGTAAACAGATCACCCAGTTAGATATCACTGCTTTATGTCATGTCAAAATCAAACTTGAAATGGACTGAAAGCATGATGACTGTGGGGTTTTTTACTGCAATCAGTTTGGTGAAATTAAAAATACAATTCGTGTCTGTGACAGACGGTGCTTGCGGAGCATGACTGATGATCCAAAATATCCTAGGTTGACGATTAAAAAGAAAAACCACAACACACAAATAAAATATATTGTTAAAATTATTATTGCCTTTAGTTATTATTTTGGAATGAATGTAGAAATGCTTAAAACACCAACTTGATGAGATTGACTTGGTTTTGATAAATAGAACACTACATTGTTAATGTAAAATTACAAAATATAATTGTATTTGGTTTCTTTTTTTTCTTTTTTGATGTACTGTAAAGTAATGTTCATTTAACAAGGAAGATGTGTCAACTGAGTAATGCACATGAATTTACATTGATTTATAAAAAAAAAAAAATGTGCCTCCTCATTTCAGAACACCACTGCACGCCACTGGCCTGTTGGTAACTGTTGAAGTCCACTATATGAAGAAAAATCCTGGAATGTTTTCCTCAAAAACCTTCATTTCTTTTTCGACTGAAGAAAGAAAGACAAACATCTTGGATGAAATGATGGGGGTGAGTAAATTATCATGAAAGTTTAATTCTGAAGTGAACTAATCCTTTAAGAAATTTAAT
Source organism: Megalobrama amblycephala (assembly GCF_018812025.1). Lineage (NCBI taxonomy): Eukaryota > Metazoa > Chordata > Actinopteri > Cypriniformes > Xenocyprididae > Megalobrama > Megalobrama amblycephala. Next base: position 6,502,509 of record NC_063060.1, on the reverse strand, counting down.
GAATGTCTTTAGCACCACCTATTCCTGTCCGAACTCACCGCTGGCTCAAAGGTACACCATAAGGATACAGCTGAACGCGAGCAAAACAGCCCAACTATGTCAGTGTGCTGTAAACTCTCTGCAGGGGTGGGGAGATCTTACGTTCCGCTTCATAAACTGTAAAATTGAATTCATCAGAGATGCAGGTTTGCGAGCGGGTCGATCCGTACGCCCGACAGAAGTGTAAAAAGTAGGTTTCGCTCTGGGGAAGAGCACATGTGGTTCAGGTCTCTGTGAAACACCATCAAGAAAGTGTCAAGATTTATCCTTCAGATTAGAGCGTGTGACATGGCAGTATACGTTCTCGTACCCCAGCAGACTCGACTGCTTTCTACTCTGATCAAAGTCTGTCTTTTCCTCCCTTACTCTCCTGTCTTTCTTCTCACCTTCCTCACTCTCCACCACTTCTTGTTCTCTCTCTGCATGTCTCCGCTCGCTCCCATTCCACCCACTCAAATTGCTTTTCGCTTATTTCTGCATCAAATTCACTATCTGACTAAGGTAAAGGTTCCCAGAATGTTTTGTCAGAAAATAAAATATTTTCTTGAAGCATCCCCTGAGATTTTAAGTTACTTTAATGACGCATTCATGGCTCTCTGGTGTTTAATTTTCACATGACATGCCAGAAAATAGATAAAATATCTAGTGTTTTATTTTAATTGTTTTTAAATTTTTAAAATTACTTATATACAGGTCTGCACAACATGGCAAAAATTATATTGTGATTATTTGTATATTTCAATTGCGATATAACATTTAAATTCCATATGAAAATGTCTCATATTGCTACTGAGACACAGAGACAAAAAGAACAAAAGGGGCTTTCGCACCAGAGAAACCTTTTCATAGTTCCAAGAACTACTGGCGGAAGTACCTGCTCTTTACCGCGTTTGCACGGCAGGAACTAGGAATGATTTTAGTTCTAGGAACTCCTTTGGGGGGAAATAAATTAGCTCCTACTTCAGAGTAGGGTCTAAACAAGCACAATAGGAACTACCAGTGACTTTTAAGGAGAAAATCCAACGCAACTTTGGACCAAGCAAAACATGATTAAAACTTGCGACATTGGACATCAACCACACAGTAAACCATAATACTTTTTCATATACTGTCTACTTTCTTTGTGTAACAATTCTATCTAATAATGTATTAGATAGGACTGTTAAACAGATTATAAACGAATAGAGAATGTGAGCACTGTGTGCTCAGGCTCTTGTGGTCTCAGTACCGTCAAAATAAAAGTCACAACAACAAGCACAGCTTACGTCACTTCAGAGTTCCTACTGGCAGTGCGAATGCAACCAGGAAAACGGCCCTATGGGAACTATTACAGTAACCACCCTGGTGGCTAGTTCCTAGAACTTCCTAAGAGTTCCTAAGATTTCATTCATCATTAGCTCGATTTGCGAACCCCCATTTGGGAAACGCTGCTTTAAAGGTGCAGTAAGAAACACTGTTGATATTTGAAATCGACCCAAACAAACACACCCCTCCCTTCATTGCTCCACCCCCAAGATGTACAAAACACAAAAATTGCTTCGCAAAGAATAAAAAAAATTAAGATGATGAACGAACGACAAGGAAGAACAAAAAATAAACATTACACAAGAGTATACACAAGCAAGAGTTTGTGGTTAGTCTCCAGCAGCACACCAGCTCCAATGAACAATGACACTCAAAACTGTCCTGTTACTATAGCTAACATTTCAACAACAGCATATCTTGGTTCTGTGAAACATAGCAAAACCAATGTTATTCGCATATGGAGCAGAAACAACGTAACCTATGCGTCCGTTTTCAGGTCTTCCCACTTAGGTCTCTCCAGCACTGGAAAGCTTTTCTAATATTAACGCGAGTCCTGAAGCGCTTGCCTGATCATAACCAGTGATATTCCACTGACCTTTTCTCTTTTGTAATGTCTCTCAGCTTTTTCTCTTTCTACAGTGTTTTTTCAAATCTCCCTCTTGCTCACTCTCTCTCTTCCCCTATCATGAGTGGACACACCCCCTACTGCTGATTGGCTACAGGTGCATTGTGCTGCTCAGTCCAAACCACTTTCAACAGTGTTTCTCAGAAATTGCTTACTGCACCTTTAAGGTATAGATGGATAACTGCACATTCAGTACCTAGACATAGTCCCGTCTCTTTAAGATGCAAAAAGCAACATATGCAAGAGAGAAATCACAAATGACATTATATTAAACATGAAATTGTTTAATTGTTTAACTCATTACCAGTGAGCTGAAAAATCCAGAGTTCCCCGCAATTATCTCATTGTAAGACATTTTATGTGAGACATCTGCGACAAACTTCAATGAAACCCATGAAGTGCCTTGAGCTGTAAAATAGCAATATCTGAGCAATAAAATTTTCTTCAGGACTGAGCAAAAAGATATTCAGTGAATCCTTCATGAAGGAATCCCATTGCTCATTTTCATTCAGAACGACCATACAAATATAGTTCTCTTCCTGCAGTGCCCTTCAAGCTAATAAAAACGACAATTGTAACTCGTCGAGATACTCGAGAGGCTGTGTGTGTCTGTTATGTCTTTCTCACACACACATACACAATTATACAATCCATATAGGAGTCTTACAGGAGGCAGATGTGATCTTGTCGTAGTCCCATGTTGTTGCTGAAGAAATCTGTTTATCTCGTGTTTCATAAAAGCCAATCAAAGCAGCACGAGTGACAGCCAAATGCAATAATTCAACTCCTACGTCTGAAGACCCTTCATATGAATTATGAATGGTCCATTTCTCTACCTCTGAAGATGTTATTGTGATTTAATGCACTACTATCAACGCTACGTTGAAACTGTTTTGATCAGATTTGAACTGGTCACTTTGGCCATGTTCACACAGCAGCAGAATACGGCTGTCAGCTCTGTATTTGAGTCTTTAATACGGTTACGTTCACACACAGTTCGTTTATGTACTGGAGTGACAACCGTATTCTTAAACTTATTTTATTTCAGCTAGGTGCCAGGGCTACATTTCTCATTTTCATTTAGTGTAACTTGATGTATTAAAATAACTAAAACTGAAATAAAACTGAATAATATGTATATAGACATTTAAAAAACTAATGAAAATGACAAAAACACTGATTAAAAATATAAAAAAAAAACTATAATGATACTAAAATAACACCGTATAGAAAGCAAAATGCTGCACAAAACGGCTTTGTTAAAGGTGCTAAAGAGGATGTTTTGTTTTATACATTTTTGCAATATTACTTGAAACTTTCTTTACTAACTGATAAAAGACTATTTATTAGGTGCGCTGAAAGGAATAATATTAATATACATCATCTGTGCACGAGGTAGGGCCTTAAAAACATCAGCCAATCGTTTACGTAATCGTCAATCACTGCCATTACATTCCTTGTGAGAGACGTGCGCGGATTGGCCCTCTGGCTTGTCAATCACTGTCATGATGTTCCTTGTGAGAAGTAGCTTTCCACACTCCACAGGCGCCGCATGCAATGTTTTTGTCAGGAGACAAGAATAACAACTGCAGATTATGAGTTACCTGCGGCGAGTCCGACATAATGAATCCACTAACACGACACAGCGAATGCCGGTGGTAAACACTCGTGTTCCAATACTCGTGTACCAGATTTGGGAGGCGTTCCCTCAAAATGAGCATGCGCTCATTTCAAAAACTCACTAACAGTCTTTGGTTTCTCAGTCGAAGAAAAGATCCTCTTTAGCACCTTTTAAAGAGCATTTTGGTCAAACCAAAGAATCACATGATATTAATGGCTGTGATGATTGGCTCAAAACAACCTGACAGCAAAATTGACTACCTATGAGCAAAGAGAGCATATTTCAAATCACATACTATGCAGGAGTTCAGCACTAGCTGAGCAACTGGCATTAAGATGAATGGGAATGCTAACATTAGCTTTCTCCAGGATTACACATAGAGCTCCTTCATTTCTTTCCTCTAACTCTGTTTAGGAATAATGAAGTGTTCTGGTGTTCTTTTTGTATTTTTTATTTATTTTAGTATTATTTTAGTAATACTGAAATAATTTAAAAAAATACAAAATACAAAGTACAAAATATTAATAGATACTAATAGTGAATACTAAATTAGTATTTCTATTATATCCATTTATATTTTAAATGAGATTTTATATTTATAGTTTCATATTTCACTTTAATTTTAGTTTAATTTTTAGTAATTTTGTATGGAAGCTTGTTTCCACCATGAGATAAAAAATCTTTTTATCTCACAATTCTGACTTTTTTTCTCAGAATTGCAAAATATAAAGTCAGAATTGCGAGTTATAAAGTCAGAATTGATATAAACTTGCAATTCTGACTTTTTTCTCACAATTGTGAGTTTATATCACGCAATTCTGACTTTTTTCTCGCAATTGTGTTTATATCATGCAATTCTGACTTTTTCTTGTAATTTCGAGTTCATATCTCGCAATTCTGCCTTTTTTTTTCAGAGATAAAAATTCGCAATTGCGTGTCATAATGTCCAATTGTGAGGGAAAAAAAGACTGACGTTTTTTTTCTTGCAAGTTTATATCTCACAATTCTGACTTTATGACGCAACTGTGAGTTTATATCCCGCAATTCCGAGTCAGAATTGCGTGATATAAAGTCAGAATTTAGTTATAAAGTCAGAATTGCGTGATAAAAACTCGCAATTGCAAAAAAAGTCAGAATTATGACTTATATCTCACAATTCTGACTTTATAACTAAATTCTGACTTTATAGCACGCAATTCTGACTTTTTTTTAGTAATTTCAAGTTCATATCTCGCAATTCTGACTTTTTTTCTCAGAGATAAAAATTCGCAATTGCGTGTTATAATGTCCAATTGTGAGGGGAAAAAAGGACTGACGTTTTTTCTTGCAAGTTTATATCTCACAATTCTGACTTTATGACGCAATTGCGAGTTTATATCCCACAATTCCGAGTCAGAATTGCGTGATATAAAGTCAGAATTTAGTTATAAAGTCAGAATTGCGTGATGATAACTCGCAATTGCAAAAAAAGTCAGAATTATGACTTATATCTCACAATTCTGACTTTATAACTAAATTCTGACTTTATAGCACGCAATTCTGACCTTTGTTCTCGCAATTGCGAGTTTAAATCTCGCGATTCTGAGAAAAAGTCAGAATTATGAGATAAAAGTCATAATTACCTTTTTTATTTTTTTTATTTAGTGGCAGAAACAAGCTTGCATAATTTTGTTATGTGATTTTGTCATTTTTATATTATAATATTTTTAAAATGTTTATATATAGCTTTAATTATTTATTTCCATTTTAGTTTTAGTAATTTTATTATATCAACTTAATCTTAATTTACGTTAATTGCCAATGCAACAATTCTCATTATTGTTTTCATCTAATATTTATATTTTATTTTATTTTAGCTTTATTTCAATTAATGAAAATTAATAGTTAACAAAAACAAACACGGTTTCCTACGGAGGCCCTAAAGGTGACATGGTGACGAAACATTGAAAATGTTTTGCATCCCCTGAGAAACTTTGCGTTCAATCACGAAACATTTGAGTTCTTTGTCAGTGAACGCAAAGTTTCTTGCGGGAAATGTCCCTTTAGCAGCTCCATAGCTCTCTTCACATGTTTAATATACATTTTGTGGAACAAGATGCTATTTTGCAGATCCTTACTGTAGTAAGTGTGTATGTGCGTAATAACGGGAGTCAGAATAAGGATATTGAATTTCCTCCCTTCATTATCACATCATGTCAGCCTAAATCAAGCAGCAAGGCCACAATTACTAAGGGAACACATGCTACATCAGATCAAACACATTTCATCTGACAGCACTTTCTAAAGTCCATCTAATCTTATTCAAGAGCATATGAAATGCAAAAACTGTCTCCTGGATCAGCAGTCTGATATCATTGGTGTGTGGAGGTGTGCGGTCAGATCTCTGACAGAAGGATGGGTAATTGGACGTGTGTCTCAAACTGACATATTTCCGGCCTTTTTCGCTACTTTTCTGTCCGTCTGTGCTAATATTCTGTCTATCTCATGCAATTAGTGGCGAATGCTGTGAAAAAACATTTATGGTGTATGAGGTAATTAGTGACTATGAACAAAAACAACACGGAAAGAGCAAGAAAGAAAAAGCAAGAAGGAGAGAGAATGAGACCCTGTTGCAGAAAGTGCCGGAGGCAGAGATTCGCAGGTGCGTGTTTGATGTCTCAGATTTCTGCGAACATGTGGGTGGGTGGCAGACAGGTCTAATTTGTAAGCTCCCTCTTGCCAAACAATAATCCTTGTCCAGGTTTGACACTCGGTCCCTTGAAGTTCTCTCCCCTGCAGTCATACACATCTATTAAAACGCCCTGGTTTGCGAAAGAGCGGGAAAGCAGGACTCCTACATTATGAAGGTGGGCAGAAGGCAGAGGGTAATTAGCCTCTGAACTGAAGAATAAGAACAGGTTTATCACGAAAACATCAAAGAGAGACACAATCGAGTCTGCGATTCAGACATGAGAACTGAACTCCGCTCAGAGAACAGGCCTTCACAGCCTCCTCAAGTTAAAGAGAATATTAAACCAAGAGCTGAGGACAACTATTCGGGTAGGATAGATCAAGGAATGTGAAAAAACCCTATATATTTTCAAAAATTAACTAATAATGTTGCAGAATACAGGGGTCTATGAGGTGTGATTCAAAAGCTGAAATAATTTTCATTTCATGTTGTCTTAAAGCTGCAGTCCGTAACTTTTTTGGTTAAAAATTAAGAGATTCACCCGTAGTCAAAAGCAAAAGACTTCGGACTGCGGAGTGGCTACAGAAATTGAAATCTACAGGTAATACTAACACACACTAAATACACATAGTCATGCAATGCTGACGTTGTTAACATTAACAATTTGAGAACAAAGTATAACAATAATAATAATTTGCACGGTTTGATGTGATCCGAGCTAAGCGACCGTTAGATTTAATCATCACTGGCAACGCAATTTATTGTTATGCTTTTTTCTCAGTTGGTCAGAACAAAAGCGGCAAACGTGTTACTTGTTCAGATGACATTTTCTGCTGAAAATTCTTATTTTGGTCTTACTTCCAAGACTTCAATCTGTGATTCTGAAGCACAGTATTCACACCGATGTGGTGACTGACAGTAAAGATACGTAAAGATAACTTATGGACTGCAGTTTTAAAGGGATAGTTCACCTAAAAATAATTTGTTTTCTTTTGTCTTTTGTCTTCTTTTGTGTTCAACAGAACAAAACAAAGAAACTCATAAAGGTTTTTCGAAAAACTTGAGGGTGAGTAAATGATGACAGAATTTTCATTTTTGGGTGAACTATCCCTTTAAAGGTGCCCTAGAACCAGCTTTTACAAGATGTAATATAAGTCTTAGGTGTCCCCTGAATGTGTCTGTGAAGTTTCAGCTCAAAACACCCCATAGATTTTTTTAAATTAATTTTTTTAACTGCCTATTTTGGGGCATCATTAACTATGCACCGATTCAGGCTGCGGCCCCTTTAAATCGCGCGCTCCCTGCCCACCCAAGCTCTCGACTATAATACAGTGCATTTATAAAGTTCACACAGCTAATATAACCCTCAAATGGATCTTTACAAGATGTTCGTCATGCATACTGCATGCATGCGTCGGATCATGTGAGTATAGTATTTATTTACATGTTTACATTTGATTCTGAATGAGTTTGATAGTGCTCCGTGGCTAAAGCTAACGTTACACACTGTTGGAGAGATTTATAAAGAATGAAGTTGTGTTTATGAATTATACAGACTGCAAGTGTTTAAAAGTGAAAATAGCGACGGCTCTCTTGTCTCCGTGAATACAGTAATAAACGATGGTAACTTTAACCACATTTAACAGGACATTAGCAACATGCTAACGAAACATTTAGAAAGACAATTCACAAATATCACTAAAAATATCATGATATCATGGATCATGTCAATTATTGCTCCATCTGCCATTTTTCGCTATTGTCCTTGGTTGCTTACCTAGTCTGATGATTCAGCTGTGCACAGATCCAGACGTTAATACTGGCTGCCCTTGTGTAATGCCTTGAACATGAGCTGGCATATGCAAATATTGGGGGCGTACACCCCGCAAAATCTAAAAATGTCTGAATTTGTGTTGCTATATAAAACTTTTTCTATCTACTCAACTAAAAGCATAGCATGATGTCATGTTGCTAATATATATATATTTAAAAAAAGAGAAAATCACTAATCAACTTAGCACAATTTAGGGAAAAAATGGAATCAGAACGCCATTTAAAATGTGAATCTCCAGGGCTGCACAATTTGGCCAAAGATTTTGTGATTATATAAAAATATGACTATAAAATTATATTTAAAAAATATATTTTTATGATTATATGATTATTTCTAAATAAAAATATTAAACTAAATAAGAAATATTACTATTGTAATATTTTACTATAAAATAAGTATTTAAGAAAAATAATTCATTTCTTCATTTTCAAACCACCAAGCTTTTATTTTGGTGGAAAAATGCAGAAAACCTACTCTTTTGTTGACAGCAGTTGGCTTTTAAGCACTTTTCATTACAAGTAAAGAAAGATGGTTGGTGCATATTGCGTTAATTGTGCAGCCCCGTTAACTTCCTATTTCAAAAGGGGTTGTTTTCACAGCGATGCCATAGAAGAACCATTTTGGGTTCCCAAAGAACCTTTCAGTGATCAGTTCTTAAAAGAACCATTATTTTCCAACCTATGGAAAGGTTTCATGGATGTTAAAGGTTCTTCACGGAACCATAGATGCCATTAAAGAACTTTCATTTTTAAGAGTGTTGTGTCGTCATGATCCATCCCTTAACAGATCTCTTGCAAAAAAGGCCATGTTTCCTCTAACGTGGCAAATCACCTTCTTATAATCATCTTAACGTCTGTCGTTCATTATATAATGATACAGTAACACCTGTTTTTACCAAGCCAGCATGTAGATCGCTCATTATTGAGTGGAACTGCTGCAGGAGCTGTCAGGTCCAAATGTGCTGAATAAAAGCCAAAACTGTTTCCAATGGAGACGCCAGTATGTGATTCGCACAAAAGTACATGAATATTCCCTTTCAATGAAATTATATTTACCACCAGCTTTCCGTCAACTGTATCGCTACGGTAATTGCAGCAGGAAAATAAAACGCATCAATCCGGTTAACTCTACAATGAGCCTCGTTAGCTCGTTAATGGTGGTGTGTTTGCCAAAGAAGGAATTAAAACGCATAAATTAAATTGCATGTAATACCACATGCAGCGCTAGATTAATGTGGACTAAAGTAGAGCAACTGTTTAGAGAAACTTCAGGTATTGCGCAAAGCGTTGGTTATTTTTGGATATTATATCTCTGACTGAAGGATTTTTCAAATAAACCTCGCATTGTTACAGTAGAAGTTAAAAACACAAACAAATCATGGGAAAATCTACATCCCTCAATATCATCAGAAACTAACCAAGGCAGTAAGTAATTCTCCACAATAAGGTTAAAAGCCTCCGCAGAGTGTGGCATTTTCTTGTGAGACTGCAAATATAAACCAAATCTTTATTTTATGCATTTACTCTCTCTGAGAATTTATTCATATGAGACTGTATCCAGCTCTGCCACAGGTTTGAAACATTGAGCTCTTGGCAAGTAAATCGCTCAAATAGCTTTGAATGAATTTCTCCACTCAGTGCTAAAAAGGCCATGAAACGTGAAAAAACGTGTGTTATTTGGCACTGAACACTCACCTCATGTTTGCCCTTCATTCTACAGATGCGGATGTCATTCTTATTGGATTCCCACGTCCTTTTCTGCAAAATGACAAAGGAATAAATTCATCACCGACATTCATGGGAGGGTAAGCAGAGTGTTCATACACGCAATTATGTGCGTAAGAGACAGAGCGGTACTCACCTTGCTGTAGAACATTTCATCTCCAGATACATGGTCCAGTTCCACTCGATAAAGGTCATCTCTGCACCAACACACACACACACACACACACACACCGTATACACAGACCATCAGTAACAATGAAAATGGGCCTTGATTTAACACAAAAACTACAGATTATGCATTAGACTACACACACAGAAATTTATTTGGACAATGTCAGGTGGAAACTTTATATCTCCATCATTACTACTGGACACCTTTTACGTCTGTCTGTGGGCTGCTTTGATTACCAACAATATTACCAATGTAAAGTAGCCTATTAAAAAGAGCTTGTGACTAAACCATGTGACTCCATTGGATTCTGAAACTACCGGTCACTCCCTCATAACTCCGCCCCGCCTCTTTTGTGAACAAAGTGCCGCACGCAGTTTGGACCGTCTCTGCTTGTTTGCAATGCAAAGGTAAAGAAAGAACTGGTTGTTTTAATAAGTACAGAATTTTCTTTACTCAAGAAACAAGATGTATATAAAGGCTAATGTTTTATATATTTGAGGAGTGGAGAAGAGTGTATTTGTTGTCAAGTCATAGCTAAAACTGTCTTAAATAACCTGTGCGTATCACTTCATATTTACTAACATTGACTTTCTCCAAAACTAGCTGGTCAAAAACCTCCATTTCAGCTTGATTTTGGTAAAATATTAATAATATTATGACACATGCAAGTGTCTGACCACATATCAAGACACAATATCAACAGCGCAGTGTTTAATTATTTAAAAAAGTGTTTTTATTTTTCAATTTCCTGAAAATAGCATTTTTGGAGCATTTTCCGTCCGACAGCGACGATTTACTAAAAATGTATACATTAAACGCAAATTTGTGTAAGAATGAGAGCTGTTTTTAGTGAATATATCTTATGTTTATTAAATATATCCTGTTGTTTTGAGCAATCTAACAAAAATGAATGATTTTTTTTTTTTTTAAATATAAATTACATTGTTTATTGATTTGCGACATTTGTAACATTATTAAAATTGTTTCTTTTATTTTATTTTTATTTTTTTTTGCAGAAATTTAAGTTACACTATGTATATTATTGATTATATTCATTGAATTGTGGAGTCTGAGTTATATATACTTTATCTCTTTGAATATATTATTATTGTTATTTTTAAAAAAACTTTCCCTCTCGTTTATATTGATTATACTGTGTTTGATTTAATTTGAAATGTAATTGTCAAACTCTCTTCTGTCTGTCCTGTGTAGCACAACCAGGTGATTGTCATTAGACTAATTAATTGCTGCTCAAAATGAACTCACAATGTGTTTGTTACTCACACCCTGACGAAGGCAAAACCCGCCGCAACACAGTCTGCGTATGTGTCGCCTGTTTTTAAGATTTAGCCAAGATGAAATAAAGGCTTTTAAAAATAGTTTCTCTACATGATTCGAATGCCTAGGATCATCCTTAAGTTTACAAAAATTAATGAGGTTTATGCTTAAAAAGAGAGGGAAAAAATTAATCTTAAAACAACACTTAATATCTTAATATTTTGCATTAAGTAAATTTACCAATCCAACTGTCATGTAACAGTTATTGTTATTGTTGACTAAAACTTAAACTTTTAAAAAATTGTTTCTGTTAATAAAGTTGAAATACATCAAATATAAATATTGGATGAAGAACTTAAAGGGTTAGTTCACCCAAAAATGAAAATAATGTCATTAATTACTCACCCTCATCTCGTTCCACACCCGTAAGACCTTCGTTCATCTTCAGAACACAAATTAAGATATTTTTGATGAAATCAGATGGCTCATTGAGTCCTCTATAGACAGCAATGCCACTGAACTTCTCAAGATCCAGAAAGGTACTCAAAACATATTTAAAACAGTTCATGTGACTACAGTGGTTCTACCTTAATATTATAAAGTGACAAGAATACTTTTTGTGCACCAAAAAAACTAAATAATGACTTTTCAGCGATATCTAGTGATGGCCGATTCAAAACACTGCTTCGAATCCTTTTTTTTGTATATGTTTTAAGTACCTTTCTGGATCTTGAGAAGTTCAGTAGCATTGCTGTCTATGGAGGCCTCACTGAGCCATCGGATTTTATCAAAAATATCTTAATTTGTGTTCCGAAGATGAACGAAGGTCTTACGGGTGTAGAATGACATGAGGGTGAGTAATTAATGACATTATTTTTGGGTGAACCCTTTAAACTTACAAAAAACTTAAACTGAAATATAAGTTTAAGCACTAAAATGACTAAAATTTAAATAAATATAAATTAAAACTAAACAGAAATATTGAAAAAAAAAAAAATAAATAAAAATGACAAAAGCACATTTTTTTCCCAAAACTTTTACTAAATTTAAAATGAAAACCACAAATATAAAAATATAAGCTAATAATTTTAAATAATAATAAATTCTAAATGGTATATAAATAATATTAAAATAACACTGTCATGTAAGCAATAACCAATTCTGGTTTGCTGTCTTACTACATAATCAAGAATATTTTCCCACTACCAGTAAAGTACATAGTGTAGTGCATATTAGATATTAGAAGTATGCAAATCAAAATGCACCCTAAATCATATGACTAATCGAGACAAGACAGAAAGTCTGTGAAGATATATTTTAGCACCTGAAGCACTAAAGTGTTTTGATAAAACAAATCCATCAACCTGTCTATGAGAAAGTCTAAATTTAAGTTTTCAGCTCTAGAGTTTTGTAGTGAAAGTAACTGGTTTATTAGAATTTCCACTTTCCAGAATGTGTAAGAGAGTTTGTAAGAGTGCTCAGAAACTCAAGATAGACTATATCTGTTCTCTAGCTTCAGAGAGAGAGAGCCAGTGTTTAAGCTGCTTGACTGTGTAATGGTTAAAGGTCAGCGAACAGGGGTTTAACTTTCAACCACCGCCTAACCAGGACCACATGCAAACTCCCCTGAGAGTCTAAATCCTCCCAGCTCAGACTTTGAAGGCCTGTCCATGAGACGGATTTCAAAGATGTAACTAAATGTAACACCAGTCAAACTGGAGACAGATTTCCACATGCACACTCTCACCGTGTGTAAAGAACACGCTGCTATATTGGCTGATTGTGTTGAGCTATTAGCACATGGGTGTTCATGTCAGAGCTTTAAAATGGTAATGACATTTTCTCATTGTGTAACTTGTCGTTTCCAATTAAAACCAATTAGGTACCGAGATGGTTTAGCGAAACAGAAAGGTTTTAATAAAAGAGAGGATATTATAGTCATGTCAGATTAATTTCTAAAGTAAAACCAAATTGGATGATGTTACTGCATGAATAGAGTGAATGAATCTTGAATGAGTGCATGAATAAATCAATTTAACATCTTATCGATTACCACAGAGAATCATTTACACTTGTTCCTTAGTACAGTATGTGCAATTTTGCTTGCTCTAGCAAGATGTGCAATATGCAAAATTATTATAAAAATGATTTATAATTTGAAATGTGTATGTTGAGTCATTGTGAATGCATGTGGACTTTACCTGGCTCCAATGTAGAGTGTACGATTGACTTTCAGGACGGTCTGAATGTACAGCGGCTCCTGGCGGGTATAAGAGCGATGTGCTCGGCCCACAAACACTGGATATCGCCTCACCACTTACAGATAAAGAAACAAACAGAATTCAGAAGGGGATGTCAAAATGTGGAAAAATGACTAGTTGAGATGGAAAAGAGAGACGTTATGGGCACCCAAACAAAAGAGCCAAAATATGAAGTATAGATGGATGAAACAGACACTAAACCACAGGCAGGAATGCGTCCATCACTTTCCCAGAAGAGTTAGAGACAGAAGACCTCTGAGACAGGAATAAAGGACAAAAACATAAATCATTGTGACTTTTCTATGCAGAGTCCAACAACAAGTCATCTTAAAGGAAAAGTTCACCCAAAAATAACAGTTATGTCATTATTTACTCACACTCATGTCATTCCAAACCTTTCTTTCTTGCATAATATACTGGTCGCTCGGACTATATATAATGACAATGAAAAGGGAATCACCATTAAAAGCATCATAAGATTGGTCTATACAGCTTGTGTGTTATATTCCAAGTCTTTGGAAGTCATGTGATAGCTTTTTATGAGAAGCAGGAGTAAACATCTTTACAGATAATCCATTACAGTGAACTTTTAACACTCTTAGACTGAATCATTGAGTCAGTGAGTTGAACTCAAGAACTGATTCATTGGAAAAAAAAAAAACTTAAAATGAATGAATAAAAAGAACGATATACACTATATTGCCAAAAGTATTGGGACACCCCTCCAAATCATTGAATTTGGGTGTTCCAATCACTTCCATGGCCACAGGTGTATAAAATAAAGCACCTAGGCATGCAGACTGCTTCTACAAACATTTGTGAAAGAATGGGTTACTCTCAGGAGCTCAGTGAATTCAAGCGTGGTACCGTGATAGGTTGCCATCTGTGCAATAAGTCCATTCCTGAAATTTCCTCACTACTAATTATTCCATGGTCAACTGTTAGTAGTATCATAAAGTGGAAGCAATTGGGAACAACAGCAACTTAAAAAGCCACGTAAAATCACAGAGCGGGGTCAGCACATGCTGAGGCTCACAGTGCGCAGAAGTCTGCAACTTTCTGCAGAGTCAATAGCTACAGACCTCCAAACTTGGTGTGGCCTTCAAATTAGCTAAAGAACAGTGTGTAGAGAGCTTCATGGACTGAGTTTCCATGGCCGAGCAGCTGCATCCAAGCATTACATCACCAAGTGCAATGCAAAGCGTTGGAAGCAGTGGTGTAAAGCACGCCGCTACTGGACTCTAGAGCAGTGGAGACGTGTTCTCTGGAGTGACAAATCACATTTCTCTGTCTGGCAATCTGATGGACGAGTCTGGGTTTGGTGGTTGCCAGGAGAACGGTACTTGCCTGACTGCATTGTGCCAAGTGTAAAGTTTGGTAAAGGGGGGATTATGGTGTGTTGTTTTTTAGGGGCTGGGCTTGACCCCTTAGTTCCAGTGAAAGGAACTCTTAATGCTTCAGCATACCAAGACATTTTGGACAATTTCATGCTCCCAACTTTGTTTGGGGATGGCTCCTTCCTGTTCCAACATGACTGCGCACCAGTGCACAAATCAAGGTCCATAAAGACATGGATGAGCGAGTTTGGTGTGGAGGAACTTGACTGACCTGCACAGTCCTGACCTCAAGACTGTGAGCCAGGCCTTCTCACCAACATCAGTGCCTGACCTCACAACTGCGCTTCTAGAAGAATGGTCAAAAATTCCCATAAACACACTCCTAAACCTTGTGGAAACCCTTCCCAGAAGAGCTGAAGCTGTAATAGCTGCAAAGGGTGGGCCAACTCTAAATTAAACCCTACAGATTAAGAATGGGATGTCATTAAAGTTCATGTGCATGTAAAGACAGGCGTTTTGGCCGTTCATTTACATGACAGCGGCGTTTTTGGTGGCCTGAAAATGCAAACTTTTGAAAACAGTTTCAAAGTGCAAGTTTTTGAAAACAATACCATTAATGTCTCTGCGTAAACTACAAAAACGCAAATTTGTGAAAATGGTGATGTCAAGTGCATGTCTATTATGTGTTCAGTCTATAGGCATCTAGTGTTTCTACAAACACTATTTCTATTTCAGTACCCGGATCCTTCTTCTACGCAGCCATGATGCTGTAATTGATGCAGTGTGTGGTCTGGCATTGTCATGTTGGAAAATGCAAGGTCTTCCCTGAAAGAGACGACGTCTGGATGGGAGCATATGTTGTTCTAGAACTTGGATATACCTTTCAGCATTGATGGTGCCTTTCCAGATGTGTAAGCTGCCAATGCCACACGCACTCATGCAACCCCATACCATCAGAGATGCAGGCTTCTGAACTGAGCGCTGATAACAACTTGGGTTGTCCTTGTCCTCTTTAGTCCGTATGACATGGCATCCCAGTTTTCCAAAAAGAACTTCAAATTTTGATTCGTCTGACCACAGAACAGTTTTCCACTTTGCCACAGTCCATTTTAAATGAGCTTTGGCCCAGAGAAAACGCCTGCGCTTCTGGATCATGTTTAGATATGGCTTCTTTTTTGACCTATAGAGTTTTAGCCGCCAACGGCGAATGGCACGCTGGATTGTGTTCACCGACAATGTTTTCTGGAAGTATTCCTGAGCCCAGGATGTGATTTCCATTACAGTAGCATTCCTGTATGTGATGCAGTGCCGTCTAAGGGCCCGAAAATCTTTACGCCTTGATCCTTACGCACAGAGATTGTTCCAGATTCTCTGAATCTGTGGATGATATTATGCACTGTAGATGATGATAACTTCAAACTCTTTGCAATTTTTCTCTGAGAAACCCCTTTCTGATATTGCTCCACTATTTTTCACCACAGCATTGGGGGAATTGGTGATCCTCTGCCCATCTTGACTTCTGAGAGACACTGCCACTCTGAGAGGCTCTTTTTATACCCAATCATGTTGCCAATTGACCTAATAAGTTGCAAAATGGTCCTATAGCTGTTCCTTATATGTAGATTTAACTTTTCCGGCCTCTTATTGCTACCTGTCCCAACTTTTTTGGAATGTTAGCTCTCATGAAATCCAAAATGAGCCAATATTTGGCATGACATTTCTCACTTTCAACATTTGATATGTTATCTATATTCTATTATGAATAAAATATATGTTTATGAGATTTGTAAATTATTGCATTCCTTTTTTATTCACAATTTGTACAGTGTCCCAACTTTTTTGGAATCGGGTTTGTACAAAGTGACATTGCCAACTACTGACCTGGCATGAATAATACAGTGTTTTTAATTGTTTTCACAAATTCATGTGAATTGGAGTCGTTTTGACAATGTTGTCATCTGTATGCAAAGGAAACAGTTTTCCATTTTTAGTGCATAGTTGTCATGTGAACGTACCCTAAAACTGAAATAAAAATAAATTAAAGCTAAATGGAAATACATATAAAAAAAAAACTAATAAAAAAAGCACATAAAATGACTAAACCTTAAAATTAAAAAGAAAACGAAGCTAATTTAAAATACACAGTAAGCGCTAATCACACTATGGCTAATGCAACCTGCCCAGTCAATCAGTTAGGACTCCTGGGCCAATGTCCCGTCACATAATTAATATTCATGAGCAAAGCTGATAAGTTTTATATTGTGTCCCCCACAAGACTCCTGCAGTTCAGAGTGTGTTCACACATTTCAGATAAGGAAAATTGCTTTCCAAATGCTGTGGAAAGAGGTTAAACACAATTAGAAAACAGATTACCACTGAAAAACAACAAACAAGAAAGTGTCCTCCATCCGCAGTGAGATGAATCTGTATTCTGTGTCTGAGGGCAGAGAAGCCTGAGGACACCCACATATTTACTGAATGCTAATAATATTCCGTACAGTTTCTGCTAGTAATTAATTCCACTGTAATAAGGAAAGAAGGATAGAGATACTGTTGTCTTTGCTGACTTGTTTTGCCTTTAGTTGTTTGGACACATTTCACAAGGGTTTAAATGTTTTTGTGCTTTGGAAAGAGCAATTAAATGTGGAAAACCCTTAAAAAGGTCATGTTATTTTACTTTGATTCACACAAACACACACACACACACACACACACACACACACACACACACACACACACACACAGACACACACACACACACCTACCTTTGTTTTTTATCTTCACTGGCTTCTGAGCTAATGATATTTTCTGTTCTATACCTCTAAATCTACTCCGATAAACCATTCTGCTTTTTAAACTTTCTCATTAAGACATTATTTAGTATGTTTACTAAGCCGTTTTCCTTGAAGAGAGCAAATATTGGCAGGACCCTAGGTGAATTCAGGTTTAACTATCCTTGTGGGGACAAAACATACACACATATACACATTGTGCTGGATGACCTTTAACCCCTGGTCTCTACTGAATCATTAGAAATGCATGAGTGGTTGTTCATCAGTATCACTTATTCTGGTTTGTGGGATCTATAGGGAATACAAACCTCTCGTATACTCAAACACACATTCATATTTTGTGTCTCGTTATTCCAGCACCATCAAGTTGAAAGTCTTTTAAAAAGACCACAGCGATATGGTGTATTTCATCCATCCATGAACACTAACGTGCTAAACTGTTTACAAACTGCGCGACATGTCCACATCATATGTCAGCCATATGTACATTTAAAAGAACAGTCTGGAAATGGCTTCACAATAGTGGTAGTGTAGCATACAGATCGCGACGCTGAATCAACGGGGAAATCGCGCGGCGGCGGGACGTGCTTTTACATCAACGAAAGGTGGTGTTCAGATGTAACGGTGTTAAAGAAGATGTGCTGTCCAGATCTTGAAACACTCTTCATTAACTGCAAACCGTTCTATTCGCCGCGGGAGTTTTGCTCGTTCATTCTGGTGAGCGTCTACATTCCTCCGCAAGCGCACGTGAGCTCGGCTTTACAGTTACTCGCTGATATGATCACAGAGAGCGAGCAACAACACCCGGACTCTGTTCTTATCATTCTCGGGGACTTTAATAAAGCGATTCTCTCACGTGAACTGCCCAAATACAGACAGCATGTTACTTGTCCCACCAGAGACAGTAATATACTCGACCATTGTTACACAGCAATAAAGGATGCATATCACTCTGTCCCACGGGCAGCTTTGGGGCTCTCTGATCACTGTTTAGTTCATCTCATACCAACCTACAGGCAGAAACTGAAATCAGCTAAACCTGTAGCAAAGACTGTAAAGAGATGGACCACCGAAACAGAGCGGGCTTTACAAGCCTGTTTCAAATGGACTGATTGGAGTGTTTTTGAAGTTGCTGCCACCGATCTGGACGAGCTCACAGAGACTGTTACATCATATATCAGTTTCTGTGAGGATCTGTGCATTCCTACAAAGACTCATTTATCTTACAACAATGACAAACCCTGGTTCACTGCAAAACTCAGCCAGCTCCGTCAGGCCAAAGAAGATGCTCGCAGAAAAGGGGACAGAGTCTTGTACAAACAGGCCAAATACACACTGGAAAAGGAGATCAGAGTGGCAAAGAGGAATTATTCTGATAAACTTCGGAATCAGTTCTCTTCTAATGACACAGCTTCAGTGTGGAAAGGTCTGAAAGACATTACCAACTACAAGACACCATCCCCCAGCTCTGTGGAGAATCAACGACTGGCAGACGATCTGAATGGGTTTTATTGCAGGTTTGAAAAATCACCATTCACACCTCCATCAACCCCACTCTCCCCCACACCTGCAATTCAGTTCAGTGAAGATGACGTGCGCCAGGTCTTCAGAAAGAACAAGAGAAGAAAGGCACCAGGCCCAGACAGCGTTTCACCAGCCTGTCTGAAAACCTGCGCTGACCAGCTGGCCCCCATCTTCACACAGATCTTCAACAGATCACTGGAGCTGTGCGAAGTCCCCTCATGCTTCAAACGCTCCACCATCATCCCTGTCCCAAAGAAACCCAAAATTACTGGACTAAATGACTACAGACCTGTGGCTCTAACGTCTGTGGCCATGAAGTCATTTGAAAGACTGGTTCTGGCTTTTCTGAAGGACATCACTGGACCCTTACTGGACCCCCTGCAGTTTGCTTACCGAGCAAACAGGTCTGTGGATGATGCAGTCAATATGGGACTGCATTATGTTCTCCAGCATCTGGACAGACCAGGGTCTTATGTGAGGATCCTGTTTGTGGACTTCAGCTCTGCTTTTAACACCATTGTCCCATCACTCCTCCAGCCTAAACTAACTCAGCTCTCCGTGCCCACCTCTGTCTGTCAGTGGATTACCAGCTTCCTGACAGACAGGCAGCAGCTAGTGAGGCTGGGGAAATTCTCATCCAGCACCCTCACCATCAGCACCGGCGCCCCTCAGGGCTGTGTGCTCTCCCCACTGCTCTTCTCCCTCTACACCAACGACTGCACCTCTAAAGACCCCTCTGTCAAGCTCCTGAAGTTTGCGGATGACACCACACTGATCGGCCTCATCCAGGACGGTGACGAGTCTGCTTACAGACTGGAGGTTGAACAGCTGGCTGTCTGGTGCAGTCTTAACAACCTGGAGCTCAACACGCTCAAGACAGTGGAGATGATCGTGGACTTCAGGAAAAACCCACCTGCTCTCCCCCCACTCACCATCATGAACAGCACTGTGACTGCAGTGGAGTCATTCAGGTTCCTGGGCACCACCATCTCCCAGGACCTGAAGTGGGACAACCACATCGAGTCCATTGTGAAAAAGGCCCAGCAGAGGTTGTACTTCCTTCGCCAGCTGAGGAAGTTCAACCTACCACAGGAGCTGCTGAAACAGTTCTACTCTGCCATCATTGAATCCATCCTCTGCACTTCAATTACCGTCTGGTTCAGCTCAGCTACCAAATCTGACCTCAGAAGACTACAGAGGGTAGTCCGGTCTGCTGAGCGAATCATTGGCACAACCCTCCCCACTCTCCAAGAACTGTACTTATCCAGAGTGAGAAAAAGGGCAAAGAAGATCACTCTAGACCCCTCACATCCAGCACACTCCCTCTTTGAACTGTTGCCATCCGGTCGACGCTACAGAGCCCTGAGCACCAGAACGACCAGACACAGGAACAGTTTCTTCCCTCAAGCAATCCATCTCATGAACACTTGACAAACACGGAACACACAACACTATTACATATTATTTACTTAAAACACTTATTTATATCTCAATTTGCACACATAATTGTACATACAATTGTCTATAATATATATTGTCTTTTGCTTTTTTTGCACTTTGTCTATCTTGTAAATTTGTATATTATTATTTTATTCTTTTTATTATGTGTCTTGTCTTGTCGCTGTTACTCTGTTGCACTGTGGAGCTTCTGTCACTAAAACAAATTCCTAGTATGTGTAAACAACATACCTGGCAATAAAGCTCTTTCTGATTCTGATTCTGATTCTGATACAGTGTAAAAGCTTTAACACAGCCACAAGAAAACAGTGATTTTACCGCATTTAAGGGTGGAGTGTGAATTATATGATAATGTCTAGAAGGTTAATTTTAAGTTAACAGAATTTCAAAAGGTATTTTTTTATGCTGCAAGCTGTTGAGATGCATCTCATGCAACCCAAATAGTCTCTTAGTGCAGTTAGTCAAACATCAAAATCTTAACCAACTTTGTATATGGGTCAGTGACATGACAGGTCATTTTTTTTGTCCAAAGGCCTAAATAATAATAAAAAACAGAGATATGACATCCAAAGAATGTAAGGTAGTACAACTAGAATTCTTTCCAAAAGGTTTTAATTATATTTTGCAACATATAAAGGTATTTTAAAGTTTAAGTGTCAAAAAGTTTTTTTGTTTTAACCGTCCAAAGGCCAATACAGCCATTTCATTTAGGGCTGCAACAACAAATCGATAAAATTCGATTATTAAAAGAGTTGGCAACGAATTTCATTATCGATTCGTTGTGTCGCGCGACTATTACACCTCTCAATAAGACGCGGAGATGTTTGAGTATAAAAAAGCGCAGTTGAGCGCGAAGTAGAGCGGAGCATAAATAAATAAATAAACAGCAGAGCGGAGGTAGACGAAAGACCATCAGGGAGTAAGCAAGTTTGTGAATATTTTAAATAAACAAAAACAAAATAATAGCGATCCATCTGTCATAGGCTACAGTGTTTTTATTGTGGCTGCATTCAGCGCTCGTGACACGCATGACGCGTCGCTATGGAAATATTAAAGGCAAACGTTCTAAAATAACGGTCGCCTTAACTCAATCTGGGGGGGACAGTTAGAATATTTTAAACTCACGCTCGAAAGGGTTAATATTAATCAAACAACAAAAGACAGAGAAAATCACTCACTGCTCTTTAGCTTTAATAAGGATTTATTATATATTAATTATATTTAATCCATAAGGAATGTTGTATGCAAGTTGTTATAAAGAATGCATATATCATTCATTGAAAAGAAGACATTGTGTTCTTCTTCAGGAGGAGTGGTTTTATTTAATTATAAGATAATATTTTTTTTATGTCACAGCAGTTAAATCTGTGTCTGTATTGCATGTTTAAATTTTAATATTATTCATATTAATAGGTTAATACAGTAGATGTTTTCTCCAGGAGTATATAATGGGTTTGGAAATTTTAGAGAAATTCTTAATGCATTACAATTTAACTAAACCCGTTAGATTTAGTCAACTAAATTCTTGTGATATTTAGTCAACTACTAAAACAATTCAAAAGACTAAAACATGATTCAAACTGAATGGCATTTTAGTCAAAAGACTATGCGTGTGTCTCAATCAGCTCCCTAGTTCAGTAGTCAGGGCACTGATCAGGGTATCAGCCACATTCACTTTCATTATATACTGATTCACGACCTAGGGAGCTAGGGAGCTGATTGAGACACAGGGTATGACTAAAACTAAATAAAAATTTGCTGTTAAAATAAACACTGATCTGTTGTCATGTATTTATTCTGTGCTCTTTATTTAAAAAAAAAAAAAAAAAAAAAGATGTATTGTTCTGACAGCTCAGGTCCCTTTAAACAAAAATATACATCTTTTTGTGCACTTTATTTAAAAAAAACCTATATATTTGGCAGATGTAAAGCATACATGTGTATGTTTTTTGTTTTTTATTACTTTAACAGCTCAGGGATGTTAAAAGAGCAGCCTGTTTTTGCACGTTCTGAGGATTTTTTGCACTGTGAATTTGCACTGTCAGTTCTGTTATAATAAAAGGTTGGAAATTAATGTTCCCCCCCCGATTAATCGTAAAAATAATCGACGGATTAATCGATTATTGAAATAATCGTTAGTTGCAGCCCTAATTTAATTTGTGATTAAAATAAATAAATAAAATAAATGTATATATTTTTGTAACTAACTCTCTTAACTATTTAAAAAATTCATGTTTTCACTTGTTCATACGCATGTCCTGAAACATCAGGTCATTCGGTACAGCTGCTATAAAACATGGAAAATGCTTTAATATTTTAAAAACTTGTACTAAATATAAAATGTTTGATTATCCTTTTGCTTGATAGCTAGCAAGCTAACTAGCTAGCTAGTTAGATATCGGCCTGTTAGCATTGTTTGAAAATATTGTCATTCGGTATAACCAAAAGTGTCATTCGGTAAATCTGAAATTTTGGTTAAACCGAATGACTTTTTTAGTGGCAAATTTTGTCCATCTTGTAAAAAATGACAAAAGCAGTGTTAATTGATTATAAAAACCACATAATCTCTTTCTTAACATGTAATAAAACAATCATCAATGACCCATATATAAATCTATTTAATGCCCACATGACTTCTGTAAATTAACAGTTAATTTTTTAAAGAGTTAGTTTTCAAAAATGAAATTTCTGTCATTTATTACTCACCCTCAAGTTGTTCCAAACCTGTAAGACTTTCGTTCTTCTTCGAAACACAAATAAAGATCTTTTTAACAAAATCTGAAAGATTTCTGTCCCTGTTATTTTATAGCTCATATAATTGAAAGTCTAAAGTCTCCAAAAAACAAAACAAATGAATGGTATTCATTGAATAAAAATAGCACTGGTATCATATATTTGGCTTCTTTAGTTTAAGCCAGTCTTAATTTCCAAAACATTAACATTTTACCTCAACCGTGGTAAAATCACTGTAACTTGGCACAGAAACCTTTCTTATGATGTTTATAATCATGAAAATTGAATTCCAGTAATTTGGAATTCAACTGATGTGCATTTTTTGGAAGCAAAATCTCAATGCTAATTTATGATCTTAAAATAGTAAATGCTGATTGTGCTGTAATGCTCTAAATGAGCATGCATGAAAGAACATAAATGTGACATGTATGTCCAATTGTAAACTAACCTGCTGATGTTGCTTAACTGGTACAGTGTAATTGGGGAGGGGGCGTGTGCTTACCCTCAGCAGGGGCGGAGATTAAAGGGCCAGGTTCCTCTGGAAACGAGCAGGCAGCCAATTGGAGGACAGCAAAAATCTGTAAGAAGCAGGGGGTCAGGGTCGCCATGGCAGCGACACACCAGAGCTGTGAATGAAGGAGAAGAGAAATGATGTTAAATCATAAAAATGGTGAAAAGAACACACCACAATGCTATAGTGAGTTGAGGTTCACTCTTCTAGCGCAGCATCCTAACAGACATGAAACCTCATAAATGACTGATTTGAAATGCTATTTATGGACAGCACCACTGTTAATGAAAACATGGGCGATTTGATTAACACTCACAGCTGATTCCAATATAGTCTGTTTGCTTGTAGTTAATAGGTTAATGCTGTAATAAGCACAATAATTTTAATATCACACACAAATATTGCATTCAGTTCAGCAATTTAAATTGGACAGATATATCTATCAATAGTTTCAGCATAAATATACATTTTTGGCTAATTGGCTAACTAGACAAACACTGTTATTTTCCAAAACAAGTAACAATTTTTCAGTCTACTGTTCGGAATAACCATGTCAGACAAGCCTAAAAAGTAGCCTAGGTGGTAGGGTGTGCGATATATATTGTCTATGATAATGTCGTAATTGTTGTTTTAACAATGTGCATTCTGACATTAAAACACGCTTTGAGACTGCATAGACAGCATGATGTAGCCTTTTCGATTTAGGTTAGACTCACTGAGTGATTTACTCTATTAAAATGAAGTAAAATGCCCCTGTATGAGTATTTGTCTTTTAGGCTATATTTATATCATAAATAAGCGATCACACAAAGAGCGCAATATTTTCCCCAAATATTAGCACAATTAAGTGACATTTTAGACAGAATATTGCCTGTTTTGCTCTATTTCGCAGGCAAAAATAGTTCCAAACAAAGCTGTGGCAGAACTGTTTTGAGCGGTATTTTGTTGCTGAATGAATCAGTTCAACTGTACTAATCGGTTGAATTAAAGGATTAGTTCACTTTAAAATGAAGATGACCCCAAGCTTTGCGCACCCTCAAGCCATCCTAGGTGTATATGACTTTCTTCTTTCTGATGAACACAATCTGAGATATATTAATAAATATCCTGACGCATCCAAGCTTTAAAATGGCAGTGAACAGGAGTCACAAGTATGAGCTGAAGAAAGTGCATCCATCCATCATAAATGTACTCCGCACAGGTCCGGTCAGTTACGTTTTTTTTTTTTTCCGTAAGTTGAATACGAAAGGCGTAGGAAGTAACATGAGTGTTTTGTACTGCAAGAGTTTTACACTTTCTTCCTAAGTTGAAAACGGAAGGTGGTCTGGCGGGGGCTAGCTATTTTACTTTATAACTTATTAAATATGGATATTTTTCTTACACAAATGCACCGCTTCGCTTCAGAAGGCCTTTATTAACCCCCCGGAACCATGTGGAGTATGTTTATGATGGATGGATGTGGATGGAAGCACTTTCTTCAGCTTCATACTCGTTGGTCCCATTCACTGCCATTATAAAGCTCAGATGCGTCAAGATATTTATTAATATAACTCCGATTGTGTTCATCAGAAAGATATACCTAGGATTGCTTGAGGGTGAGTAAAGCTTGAGGTAATTTTCATTTTAAAGTGAACTAATGCGTTAAAGGTGCCCTAGAATCAAAAATTGAATTTACCTCGGCATAGTTGAATAACAAGAGTTCAGTACATGGAAAAGACATACGTTGAGTTTCAAACTCCATTGCTTCCTCCTTCTTATGTAAATCTCATTTGTTTAAAAGACCTCTGGAAAACAGGCGAATCTCAACATAACACCGACTGTTACGTAACAGTCGGGATCATTAATATGTACGACCCCAATATTTGCATATGCTAGCCCATGTTCAAGGCATTACACAAGGGCAGCCAGTATTAACATCTGGATGTGCACAGCTGAATCATCAGACTAGGTAAGCAAGCAAGAACAACAGCGAAAAATGGCAGATGGAGCAATAATAACTGACATGATCCATGATAACATGATATTTTTAGTGAAATTTGTAAATTGTCTTTCTAAATGTTTCGTTAGCATGTTGCTAATGTACTGTTAAATGTGGTTAAAGTTACCATCGTTTATTACTGTATTCGCGGAGACAAGAGCCGTCGCTATTTTCATTTTTAAACACTTGCAGTCTGTATAATTCATAAACACAACTTCATTCTTTGTAAATCTCTCCAACATGTAGCATTAGCCTGTTAGCCACAGAGCATATAGCCTCATTCAGAATCAGATGTAAACATCCAAATAAATACAATGCTCAGAGGAATCGATGCATGCATGCAGCATGAATGACGAACATCTTGTAAAGATCCATTTGAGGGTTATAGTAGCTGTGTGAACTTTGTTTATGCACTGTATAACTGCACTTATAATCGAGAGCTCGGGAGGGCAGGGAGCGAGAGATTTAAAGGGGCCGCGCAGCCTGAATCGGCGCATATTTAATGATGCCCCAAAATAGGCAGTTAAAAAAATTAATTAAAAAAATCTATGGGGTATTTTGAGCTGAAACTTCACAGACACATTCAGGGGACACCTTAGACTTATATTACATCTTTTGAAAAGACGTTCTACGGCACCTTTTAACCCTTAAATGCATACCTCGGGTCTTTAGTGACCCGGGACGTCATTCACTACCCTTTTCCTCGTTCATTTTTTAAAGTTAGACATCAACCTTCTTGGTATTCCTCAGTCAATTCATTATAAAGAATATAACAAGAAAAAATCATAAAATTATAAAAGAATGCCTATTTTTGTATTCATTTTTTGTAAAAAATTGTATAGGGTCGCAAACGACCCGAGGTGTGTATGAGTGTACGTATATTTTTTTCTGCACAACAATAATTGAATCTTAGATGACGGAATAAGTGCAATTCACCTTTATTCCACAAGGTGGCAATGTCTGATACACAATGCTGAAGTGACAACTCATTTAGACAGAAAATGAAATAATAAGAAAAACATGAAATGGCTCAGCGATTTACTGCAGAGCAAGTACTGAACGCAATCAAATATGACAGTAACTGTTACTGGATGGATCTGGTGAAGCTGTTAGTGATCGAAATATTGATTTTGAAGATGTTGAAAATGATATAGTTTTGAGAATACATTTTGAGATCGCGAATGGGATCATATTTGTGACCTCAAACATAAAACTAGCCCATTAATTGCTGAATTTACTGGGAAATGAGCTCTGACGAGGACAGTGATGATGGCATAAAACATCTGCTCAAACGGAGCCCTTTCAAGCTCCAAAAGGTAACGAAATATGATTTATTTTATTCTTTTGTAATTGTTACTCTAATATCAGAAAAGTTTTATATTATCGCGACAGATAGAGATCCTTACGTGTTAGATATAGATCCGGGTCGATAAAGACCCGAATATGTAAGAATGACTGGCGAAACAGTCATGCATTTAAAGGTTAATGACTCCATGATTCGCTCATTAACAGTGACTTGCTGCCGCCTACTGATGGTTTTAGTTTTTTATTTAAAATATCTTTTCAATTTAAAAATCATTATCATCAATATTTTATTTTTAAAACATCAAAACACTATTTATGCATTTGTAACTGCATGTTAAATGCATTTATGTCCCCTCTGAGCTGCATTAAACAGTCATCTAAATACATCTAAATGCCTCTTCAGATGCAGCTTCTGTGTTTCCTCTGCATTGCAAAAACAGATTTTGTTGATGATTTCATTTTATTTGTAACAGCCCTATTATTGTGTCTTATTATTCTAAATTAATGTAATAATTTGACATAATAAATGATGCATAGACTACATTTAATTAGGTAAGAAAAAATTGCCCTTATAAAGGTAAAAATGCAGATAAAAGGTCAAATCTACTTAAACTTGCTGGAAAAGATCATTTCTGTCACTGCTGTGATCTGACCACAGCAGTTCTAAACCTGACAAGTTACTAGCACATTAACAGACTCAGCAAGCTATCGCCTGAAAATCGATCTCG
Organism: Megalobrama amblycephala; assembly: GCF_018812025.1. Classification (NCBI taxonomy): domain Eukaryota; kingdom Metazoa; phylum Chordata; class Actinopteri; order Cypriniformes; family Xenocyprididae; genus Megalobrama; species Megalobrama amblycephala. The sequence goes on along the minus strand of NC_063060.1, from coordinate 6,474,613 downwards.
ACAAAATCCTAGAAAATATTCTTTTTTGTCAATATCGCACTCCCCTACTAGGTAGGCAGCACATCAGATTTTGGTGCTGATAATATAACAAACAAACAGTCTCTGAAAAAGATACGGACACATTTGATTAATGATACAAAGGAGTATCAGACATCCTGAGTGTTAGACATGCTTTGTGCCTCAATTACTACATAGCATTATATTCTGAAATGAATCAAAATGCACAGACGACTCCACATGAGTGTGAGGCAAAACAGTAGCCTTTTTGTCATTTATTTGGGCACTTAATGAGGAACAGACTGCTTACAAAAACCACAATACCTGTGTGTAAAGCAAAACAGACCTGCACGATTTTATCGGGTGTTAGAAAACCGTCTGTCTACGAGTGAGTGTAAATGGGGCATAAAAGTGTTTAACAAAAGCTTTCATCTCTGACAATCAGTTCTTCCTTCGGACAGAAACCAGATGAGAGTCTTGAGGGCTTCTCTTTCACGGACAACCCTCAATTACCGCACCGTCCCCGAGACCACACACACACTCACTCAAAGACACACACCGCAATTCATCTTCAGCACCTTTCTCATTGAGTCTGTGGAGGAAGGAGTGGCCAGTGGCTTTTAGAACGACGCCACCATCTGCTCTTTTCTTTTCCACGCTCCTTTTTTTAATGTGTTCTTTTCTTTATTTCACAGCATGATTGCGGTAATTGGGTAATTTATGAGCGCTTGTCAACCCTCCCCACTGCAGTATATTACTGACACAAACACACATGCAACAGGGCGAACCATGGTCAAGCAACATACATCACATCATTTGAACAGTCTCGCAGAACCAGACTTTTGACTATCAGTATAAAGCAAATATAGTTTTATTTTTACATGCTGTGTAGGAGTGGGTAAAGATGCTTAGACAGAAGAGACAACTCAGTGTTTGGTCAGTTTAAAAATCAAGAGGGAATGCTGAAGAAAACAGTGGAAAATGTGTTTAGAATGTTTGGGCCGGTAAAATATTTTAATGTTTTTGAAAGAAGTCTAACCCTAAGCAAGGCTTCATTTATTTGATCAAAAATACAGTAAAAATAGTAATACTGTGAAATGTTATTGCGATTCAGAATAAGTGTTTTCTATATTAATATCTTTTAAAAAAGATATATATTTCTGTGATGCAAAGCTGTATTTTCAGCATCATTACTCCAGTCTTCAGTGTCACATGATCCTTCAGAAATCATTCTAATATGCTGATTTGCTGCTCAAAAAACATTTCTTATTATTATCAGTGTTGTGTTGCTTGATATTTTTGTGAAAAACCATAATAATTTTTTTCCCAGGATTCTTTGATGAATGGAATGTTCAAAAGAACAGCATTTCTTTAAAATAGAAATCTTTTGTAACATTATAAATGCCTTTTCTATCACTTTTCATCAGTTTAACGCATCATTGCTGAATAAAAGTATTAATTTAATTATTAAAAATAATAATTTCAATAACATACAAAAAAAGCCATCCAAAAGAAAAAAAGAGCTTGCCGTTTTGAGTAATAATTGTATAAAAAATATTACTCATGCCATTAAAGGTATAGTCTGAAAGACAATTTCAAAGAAATTATCAATTTCATCATTAAAACCTAAAAAAAAAAAAAATGTTAAGTCGGTACACCATGGCTCCAAAAATATAGAAATTTGGCACCAAAAATACAGAAATTTATTGACATTTATTGGTGCCAACTCTAGGAGTCTGTTAATGAATTTCTATATTTTTGAAGCCGTGGCATGCCATCATACATATATATTTTTGACCGAACACCCACTGTGAGCAATCTGGCAGTCATGTGCATGCTTTTGTTTTGTGTTCGTATCATTAAAGCCAAAAAATCTGTTCAGGAGCATTTTCATGTCAGCAACGGTTAGGATTTGTTTAAGACCTCTCTCAATTATCCCTTCTTCAACTTTCAACAGGCCTCCAACAATATACGTATTACCACTTAAATGAGATGAAACAATGAGTAATGTAATTAAGACATCCCTCAGGATGATATAAATGAAAGAGATCTGAAAGAACTTTAGATGCCTTTGGTGAACAGTTTCCAAATTAATAGCAGCATTTTGAGGGTTTAAATTCATAAGGCAGAATGAATCTCAATGGCATTAGAGAGAGAATGAGCGACTCTATTAGTCCATTAGCACACAGACACAGTGTTTATCCACCGCACGCATAAAACAAAGAACACTGTCAAACACATTACTTTAAAGAGGCCACATCCTACATGGTTTTATGTAGAGCGGTGCTGCAAAGACAAACATCGCAATTACCGCTGCGCAAACTCGAGGTTAGGGATTTGAACAAATCACCAACCCTAGGTAGCCTATTAAACTTCAGTCTGTAACTCATCCTGTATTGTTTGTGCTATAGTCATGAATGATACCTCAAACCATGCAACTTGGTGAAGAGATGTGTGCTATTACTTTTCTAAGTGATCAGACTTAAGCAAACACCTAGCAACCACATAGCAACGCACTAAAAACCACCCACTTCACACTTGCATTCTGGTAGCATGTTTTGAACTGGCAACTACTGAAATGTTTTTTGTAAAAAAAAAAAACCTTTTAGTGAAGGTTCCTTGCCTCAAAAACATTATAAGAAGACTCTAAGGATTAACCTGGCTGCTGTATCTCCTGATGTAAATGAGTTCTGTTTTGATTGGCTAACCTCTTTACATATAAAATGAGAAACAATGCAATTTTCAGGTTGTAGTACTGCAGTCAAGTCTAGTATTTTTCACAGGCCTTCAATATTAGTCTTCTGCAAAGTCTGTATTATATTGCGATCACAAAACAATATGCGATTAAAAGATTTCTGAAAGAGCTACAAGTGCAGCTTAAAGAGTTCATATAATGCCACTTTTACAAGATGTAAAATAAGTCTCTGATGTTCCCAGAGTGTGTATGTGAAGTTTTAGCTCAAAATACCATACAGATCATTTTTTATAGCATTTTAAATTTGTTACTTTTTGAGGGTGAGCAAAAATGCTTGGTTTTTGTGTGTGTCCCTTTAAATGCAAATGAGCTGCTGCTCTCAAGAAGAGGGCGGAGTTTCAGGAGCTCCTGTTAGCAGCGCTGATTACCTCATGCAGACTCACTGAAAATGTCAGAAACTGTTCAGCCTTTAATATTCAAACCGAAGTTGGACAATAATGGAGAGACTCAAGAAGAAGTGACAACATGTAGAATGCAACAGGACATTTCTGAATGGTTAGTTGATGAATTTATGTAGCTGATGTGGAGTACTATCTTAAAGTCATTAATTAGCATATTCTGTTATGATAATCTATAAATCGCTCATGTGGGAACTGTTGTAAGATGCCTACAGAGCTAGAGAATATATGCTGTTTAATTATGGTTATAACATCTTGCTTTTATGACATGCTATCGCATTTGTGTTCTGTAATGCAATAACATGGCCTCACCCTTGTTGCGTGTTCTCGGGGGCGGGGTTTATATAAATTATAGGGTTAGTGATGTCCCTACCAGCCGTTTGTTGTAGTCCTTAAACAGTGATTTCTTTAAAAGAAAATATCTTGCTTTGCATTGAACTTTGAGCGTCATAACTTTGCAGATGTTGCTTATGCTCTAACAGAAACATTACACATTAACTAAAGTTAAAAAAGTGAAATCATAATCAACCACCCCTTTAATTTCAGTAAATGGTCTGATTGGACTGTGCTTCATTTATTTGATCAAATATACTGTTAAACAGATATATATATTGAAATATTATTACAATTTAAAATAACTTATGTCTATTTTAATAACATATTTCTAAATGTAGTTTATTCCTGTGATGCAATGCTGATTTTTCTTCAGTATCACATGATCCTTCAGAAATCATTCTAATATGTCGATTTGCTGCTCAAGAAATATTTCTGATTATCAATGTTGAAAAGAGTTGTGCTGCTTAATATTTTCATATAAATTGTGATTTTTTTTTTTTTTTTTTTTTAGGACTGTTTAATGAATAGCAGTTCAAAAGAGCAGCATTTATTTGAAATAGAAATCTTTTGTAACATAAATGTCTTTGTTGTTTCTTTTGATCAATTTAATGCATCCATACTGAATAAAAGTATACTTTCTTTCCCCAAAATCCTACTGACCTCAAACTTTTGAATGGTAAACATGGTCTACATCAAACTATTTTCCTTCAAACGAGCCAGGATCTGTTTTTTCCATGTTATGACCCCTTAAAGTTAAAAAACAAACTCGTATTCAACAAAATAGTGTGTGTGTGTGTGTGTGTGTGTGTGTGTGTGTGTGTGTGTGTGTGATTACAAGCGATTTATAAGGGGCACTAAAAGGACAAAAGGACTAGTGGCACACAGAGCTACTAAATGCTTCCCTGTATCTCCCAAAGAAACCATTCATTGTCTAGAGCCTTCAAAACTGCTGTCTCTCCCTCCATCTCTCTCTAATCTCCTTCATCCCCCCCGTCCCACTTCAAACTGAACCCCTATGCCCGCAGGAAAGGTCAGAGGTCAGGATAGGTATCCTCCCATCGGGTCTTGCCGCAGAGAACACGTCTCTACTACAGAATGCGTCTGTAATTTAGTTTAAGGAGGTCGTGACCGAGCCACGGACACATTAAGTTTTGTGATAGCTCTAAATGAAACCTAATAAGCAGTGATACCACCTCAATTGTTCCTTATTAATAGAACACACACACACCTCACAAACTCTCTCGCTTCCTTCCTCTCTCACACACTCAGTAACAAGGCCTGAATAACACAGGAACGGTCCAAGTCTTTGTTGGCAGGCTGACGGCGCTAAGAGCCATTAAAATGAAATGCTTTAAACAGCGGTCAAATACACAGTGGTTGGAAATCCCTCTCAGATGCCCGTCCAAAGCAAATGAAGTGTGCAACATTTACGGAAAACAATGACTGGAATGTCATTGAGGCCAAGCTTACCTATTGTACACTACTCTGAGAAAATTCTAACCCAAGTGTCGAAGTGTTCCTGTATATGTGTGTGTGTGTGTGTGTGTGTGTGTGTGTGTGTGTGTGTGTCTCTCTCTCTCTCTCTCTCTCTCTCTCTATATATATATATATATATATATATATATATATATATATATATATATATATATATATATATATATATATATATATATAATATGTGTATATATATATGTGTGTGTGTTCGCGTTTTTTCACTTTCTAATCATCAAAGAAACCTAAAAAAAATGTATCACCGTTTTCACAAAAACATTAGGCAGCACAACTATTTTCAACATTGATAATAATAAGAAATGGTTTTTGAGCAGCAAATCATAATATTAGAATGATTTCTGAAGGATCATGTGACACTGAAGACCGGAGTAATGATGCTGAAAATTCAGCTTTGATCACAGGAATAAATTACATTAAAAATATATTCATATAGAAAACTTATTTTAAATTGTAATAGGGTCACTCTGTCAAATCAACCAAATTTTGGAAAGGGAAACAAGATACATTTCTAGTTTAAACATTATTTGAAGAGTTTGGTTCCAAAATGCAATAACTCCATTAATTTGAGTAAAAAGGTGTTTTCTTTACCAAGAAAGTGGCAAGTGGCAAGATGAAAACCACTATTTTCTGTTTCAAACTTTCACATAGCATCTTTTGGTTATAAAAACATTAAAAATTCAAATCTACATTTTGATTTTAAAAAGTTTATTATAAAAACTTATTATTTTTTTCCCCAAAATGCAATAAATCCATCAATATAAAAGTTATTTTTCAAATTGAAAATACACAACAAAGTAAGTTGATTCACATATATGACAGAGTCTAAACTTTGCCAATATTTATCTTATATACAGGCATTTTACTAAAAATACATTCAGCCGTCGCTCCCAAAATGAATTCAACGGGTCATCTTGTTAATGTTATAAACTATTTGTCATTACCGATTAAAGAGTATCTGGCGCCACCGCACGGTTAAATAAACACATTTGTCGAGTACATTGGTGTAAAAAAGGCTTTTTAAAAAAGCCTTCAATGTTTACAGTGGGTGGAATGGAGCGCTGTGATTGGTTGAGCAGATATATCGTTTTGGAAAGAAAGGGAGAAAACATGACAAAATAACATGAAGGATATCGCATTTTGCACAAAATTAATAAATGACTTTTCAATACAGACCAGATACAATACTGATTTTGGCAGAAACTAAATTTTTTTAAAAATGGCGTTTATCACATTTTGGAACCAAACTCTTCATTTATTCTTCAGACACTCCTCTTTAAATGCAATAAGTATCAGCTGTGTGCAAAGTGAACCACATTTGGTTTTTCAATCACTGAAACTTGATCAAATTCAACAATTTGAACATGTAGCTGCTATCTATGGGACTGAAATATATAGGACCTTGAAAATAAAGATTTTAAAAAGAAAGTTTATTAAGAATGAGAATCTAGAAGGATATTAAGATATCTTGAATACTTTTAGAGTTACAGGCATGCAAACCTTGGAAAATAAATATTTATGGCACTCAGAGAGGTATGTTCTATGCAATTGAGTTAATCGAAAAACACAAGATACATTTCTAGTTTCAACATTATTTGTTTTTCAGATATTCCTCTTTAAAAAAAAATATCAGCTGAGTGCAAAGTGACCCACATTTGGTTTTTGACCACTGAAAATGTGTACAATTTACTCATGGAACCGCATTAAGATCTCCATATCTCTGGGATTGAATCATTGAGGGCCTTTAAGAAGATACCAAAATAAACTTTTGTTAAGAAACAGAATCTAAAAGGATATTAAGATATATTTAATACTTCCTGAGTTACAGGCATGCAAACTTGAGGCAAAAGAACACAAGAAGTGCTTTTTCCCATTTTTGAACTCTCACTGTTGGCATATAGTGCAACAAAGATTGCTAAAGTCAACAGATTTTACTAATAGACCTACCAACCTCTGTGTAAAAAATAAAATAATGATGCTTCCATCTTTCCAAAGTCATTTTTACACCCCTGTAAATTGGCTACAAATCTCAGGTGAAAATAGTCCTTTTAATTTTAATTAATTCAATTAGATAGAAATTTGTTATACAATTGCATACATGTAAATCTAAAAAAAAACAGCAACATTTTTTGCAAACAGACACATATGAGACAGTAATGCCCTACTCCCTTTGCTCTCGTCAAGTACACATTGGAGTGTAGAGCGTTCCACATAATTTTTGAGGTTCTTTTTCATTTAGGATGCTGGCTTAGAAGACAGCAGTCTATGTAGTCAGTGTAGCAGTTTGTTTGGAACAAAGCCATAAAAAATCTCTCACCATACTACTGTTATTTTGTGTCCTACACACGATAACATCCGAAGATAACCTAGAAGAGACATTTTAGGGGGTGCATAGATAAACATTGCTGTGACCGGGCTGTCCAAACAGTTCAGCAACATTAGCGTACGCACTCAAGATCACCAGATTAATCTGATGTATTGGACCACTTTATCTCAGGACTTAGCTAAAAGCAAATAAACACCTGAAAATATAATTGATTCTTTTATCAAGGCCCTTTTTATAATTACAATGACCTTCTTCTAGTCGTTTGCGTAACGTAGCAAAAGTCTGAAGTCTTCCAAAACACGTCTCGCAGGTCAAAAAGTCGAACCTCAACATTTGTCAGACAAATAAAACAAACCACGGCGACTGGCACACCGACGCCCTGCTGTCCGCAAACAATCCGGAGAGTGTCGGGTGGCATTCAAACACAAACCAGGAGACCTCGATATTTTCCTATCGCGTCCCTAGAGGCTTGCTTTCGGGCCTCCATAAATACACACAGGATGTCATATCTCAGCAGGGTCTGTGCTATCTCTCGCGAGCATCCAGCCTCTCCGCCGGTGACCTCTTTACATGGTCTGTGGTAGGTGAAGTTTAATGCTATGGAAACAACCACAGCTCTGTGTTTGATGGAGAAGGAGAGGAGAGAGAAGTAGAGGTCGGGCAACGTTCTTGTTATTTTAATGAAGGAATAATAATTGGAGTGAGATAACCTGGTGAGATATCACAGATGAGGAGGAAAAGGGCAAGAATACATACTGTACCACATAACGCTGCTGCTTTGCCCTGTTCCCATTATATACTCTCTAATGGGGCAGTTATACAGGAATCATATATGATGGATATCATCATTGACAGTAGAGTTCTATATGTTCTGCCCAGTGGAGTATCAGAAATCTTGTGGCCCCTCCGTGAAATATGGAGCAGCACAACGGTTTTCAACATTGATTATAATAAGACATGTTTCTTGAACAGCAAAACAGCATATTAGAATGATTTCTGGATCATGTGACATGACTGGAGGTATGATGCTAAAAATTAAAAAATTTAGCTTTGATCACTTTAAATTACATTTTACTATATATTCGCATAGAAAACAGTTATTTTAAATTCTAATAATATTTAAAAATATTACTGTTTTACTGTATTCTTTCATCAAATAAATGCAGCCTTGTTGAGCATAAGAGACTTCTTTCAAAAGCATTTCAAAATCTTAACAACCCCAAACCTTTAAACGGGAGTGTATGTTTCCTACAAACTAGAACATTTACAAATCCTGTTGAATATTAATAGGCCAATATGTTTACACATTCTAACTCTTTATCCATTTGAAATCTCTATCAATAAAGAACAGTTACTGAGGGACTCACACATACACAAAAGCCCTATTCACACACAGGATTAGTATTATCTGGGGACCTTGTGTGATTTATAAATTACCACATCTGAATTTCATGTGGCACATTCGGATGGGATAAGTGAAGCCTGTGATTTTTCCCGAATTTACTGACTTATCTCCTGGATGTGCACTATTTTGATTAGGCTATTGGAAATGTCTTGTCGTCATTCTTTTTTTTTTTTTTTGCTCTTCTGATGGTTTTCAGCTTTCTCTTTCTGCAAATTGTATAGTTGTATGGTGTATAGCAATATGACCCAGCACCCAAAATTCTATCAAAACACTCTAACATTCATTCTTTGTGAAAGATGGATAAAAAGATGCACAGGAAACAAAAACATTGAAAAAATGATATATACGACCCCGCCAAATTGGAGATGCCGATTCGCACTGGACTAGTATTATCACAGGACCTCAGTGTTCTGTGAAATATGGTAGGTCATTTGCGGGGGAATTTTTTCATTGCAAATTACAGACATGGCCAATTCGCACAGGATTAAGATCACAGACAAACACCACAATTATTACAAATGACTAGAGGTCACCAGGTAATACTAATCCTGTGCGAATAGGGCTAAAGTTGAAGCTGCAAAAACTGAGGACACTGGAAACCACTGAAAGCATCAATAATCAAAACGGTGACTAAATAAAAACAAAACGTTAGATTCCGAGAAGAGGTATAGTCGACCAAAATGTTAGTTGGTTAGTTACAGAAAGAAAAAGAAAAAACTCCATAGGAAGTGGTGAATCACACAGTCCATGAGAGACAGATCTTTAATGGCGGGTCCTTATGGAAATTGCAGTATGTTGGGCAGGAAATCCATCGACCTCAAATATGGCTTATTGTTTGAAACATGTATAGTAGCAACTTTACATGGTTGCTCGCTAACGTTAACCTAGATAAATGCACACTATTATCAGGCGCACATCCAAGTGTTTTTGCGGAGTGTGGAAGCTAAAGCATTTGCGCGCTTACTGCATGACATGGAGGCGCCGGTGCGATCACTTGCATTTTTCCTGATAACATCGGAAACAACTTAAAATACTCCATCATTTTTGGTCATACAGATAAGAGTAATACATCATTCAAAACTAAAGGGTCTACTTTTTATATGTGTAAACTCACAATAAAAACAAAACATTGTGCTTTTGTAAAATAAAGAAAACAAACAGGATGCTGTTTTTCTGCCGTCCCGGTTTCCTTTCATGAAATTAGTGGAGCGTGTCACAAAAATTAATCGAAACTCAGCATATAGGCTACTAGCCTACTTGCATGCCATCTGAACTCGCCAATGGGAAGTGGACAAGGAAAGTTTATATGGACAGACTCTCGCTCCCTCGATTTTGATTCATATGTACACTTCAGGCAGCTCAGTATACCACAATGCAACACAATTGTGACGTTACCGCATATCGCGTTTAATTTTTTTTTTTTTTTTTGAATATTTAAAACAACCCAAACACACCTATATTTACATATAGAATGCTGCATTAAATAATTTTGTAAGGGAAGACAATTCAATAATAAATCAGAACTTGCCTCACAGACATGAGAAATATATCTATAGAAATGTATACATTTAAATGAACTAATTCAAAACAAATACTCTCTGATTATGTAATGCATATGAAAAGCACATTTCTCGCTCAAGGCACGTCAACTACTGTAGAAATGGCGAGTCAGCATCGTCAACTTCACAGACACTGATTTAGAAATCACTAGTTTATTAATAAATAATTAAAATGTCTCCTTGTTATTTTTTCCAACACATTCATAATCATTACTTTTACTGGTGCTTTGCAGCAAGCTTTATGTGTGTGCTTGAGTGCAGAATAGGTTATATATTACACCTATATATATTAAAGCTCATTATGGTTTAGTATTATGGTCCCTGTATATATTTAAGTAATTAAATTTATATAAAAGTGCGTGTAACACAGTTCGTAAATATGGATAGAAGGAGGTGGGAACCGGCGAACATTCAACAAAACTCCCGCGACTGCGCTTACTCCCCCCCCCGGGGGCCTGTCTCGGCGGCCGCGGCACCTGGGGGTAAGGACCGACGAGACGAGAGAAAGGAGACGGAAGCAAGGGGAGCGACAGGACGAGAGAGGGGAGGGAGGAAAAAGAGAAAAAAAATTCTGGGTCCGGCTCCCAGACACACTGCCGCTCGGCCCTCAGCCAGCCGAGAGGCTCTTCCTCGCGGTGCCATGCGATGGCACTGGACGCTCGGTGGACGGCCCGATCCTCGACCGCTTCCTGGTGGCCGGCGATGGCTCCTCCGGTTGAGGGCAGCCGGCAGCGAGTCCGCCATCCCCTGCTCCTCCCCTTCATGGCGGACGGTAGCAGGCTCCGGCCCACGGCGGACGACGGCACTCCTCCGCTCCCTCCAGGACGGCAGCCACCCCACCTCGTCCCAGGAGCACGGCATCCGGGTCTCCGGCCCACCTTTCACAAGGCTCCAGTACCACCGCCTCGGGCAGCCTCTCGTGGTCTTCACTCCCGCGCTGCCCGAACTCTGCAGCACCGCGATCCCCCTCAGCAGCGAGGGCTCTCCGACAGTATGTCCCTCCTTCCTCCCTGGTTTTGGCACCAATGTAACACAGTCCGTAAATATGGGAAGGAGGAGGCGGGAACCGGCAAACATTAAACAAAACTTTAATTCCAAAATAAACAAAGAACAAAACGAAAGTAATGCCGGCAGATCCTCGCAGACGTCTGCCGGCCACACAAACATAATAAAACATAAAATAAAGTCCAGGCCTGGTCCTCTCTCGTCCTTCACTGTCGTCGCTCCTCCTTTTATGCTCCCGGAGCTCCTCCGTTAGAGACTCAAGGCCGGTGCACCTCCCAGGTGGAGCTCGTTAAGATAGATAGATAGTTTTTATTGTCCCTTAATGGGAAATTTGTTTTCACAGACTGTCATACAGTACACGCAACTGGCAAAAAACATATGTACACAAAAACAACAACACAAAAGCACAAAAAGGTAGATGTTCAGCTTTGTAGCCTGTTAAGAATTGAAATTGCAGATGGTACAAAGCTCTTTTTGAAACGAGCCCTTCTCCATGTTAACTCTCGCGCCACCGGCCTCGTGACGTTCCCTCACAGCTCTCGCCCGCCCTGGTCGCCACAGTGCGATTAGTCGACTAATGGCTTAAATGAACGACTACTAGTCGACTAGAAAACTCTTTAGTTGGGGGCAGCCCAACTCATTATCACACTCACACATAGCCTACACATTAAAACCCAAGGCAATTCATTTTAGATGTTCACCCAAAAACTACAATTGTGTCATCATTTACTCACCCTCATGACATTTTTAAATCTATGACTTTCTTTTATCCTTGAAACACACACACACAAACATACACACAACTTTTGAAGAATATTCCTGACAAAAATATAGCTGAAAATCTTTTCCACAGAAGCATTTAAAACTCATTTACACATTTTAGGTGTGTCTCTAAATGTGTCTACGGATCCATTATGGGTGTTTTAGAAGCAGATTTATTCAGTAATATATTTTCCAATAGGCATCACCAGTGTTCAGAATTTCAAATGGTGTATATGGTGTGCTGATTGTGATGAGCACATTAGAATTCTTTCTAACGCAGGTCTGCCACCTCCAGCTGGAGTCCAACGGGACTCACTCAAATTAGAGTCAAATATGGTGAGTCATACAGAATAATACATCGATAAACACAGACGGATGGAGGGATGAATAGAGAAGAGAGCGTACATGAGGAATTGCTGTATAAATTCCTCTAAGTAACATAACACATAGATTACATCAAAGTACCTTGGTATTAGTATCTGATACTATCACTGTACTGTGGTACCGTCTCAGTAGCTTTAAATAAAGTAAATGTATGCATGTGTACATCATTGCTCGTGTTTTCATATAGAAAGGCACTAATGAGGCACCTTGTCAAAAGAAGGGAAAAAAGCAGCAGCAAACTCATAATTTTTCCTGCCAAACATGTTGTCTCTCTCTCACATACACATATGCAAATACTGTTTTCCTCATCAGTATACTCCAAACGTATACAACAACAGAGTGTTTCACCTTTAGCTTCAGACTGCTGTAGGAACCCATTAAAACCCTGTAAAGCTGTAACCTTCACACACACACCATCTATCGTCGATTGTCACCTATTTTATGGTTATTCACACACTAAAAATGTTCTAATTTGTGTCACTCTTGAAAAAGGTCCAAGAAGACAGCTACTTTCTCACATCTGTTATGATTCATAACTCAGTCTTTGTCTAAATTTATATAATGCACACTCCTCTACATTCGAGAGGACAAGCCAGAGTTTCTATATGGGCTTTAATGTGGCACAGATATGATATATGAAGTCATATTACAGCACAGCTCACAGTCTAAATCACAGTGTCTTATGTAAGCTTCTTTAATATACTTTATGTAATATTGGACTCTCAAAGCACATTGTAATAACTAGCCTGTCATTTTATGTAGTGCATATGTGAGAAGAACACAATAAACTAGAGATTGTTCACAGCATAGTGACTACCGCAAACTTCCTGATAAACACATTATGGAGATTAATCATGACTGCAAATGCACAGACCAAGGGCATACTGTTTTTTCCACTATGTACACACAAAAAAATCATATTTTTTTTTAAACATTTTTTAAAATTAGAAATGTAGGCAAGCTAGATCAATAGAATGATAGATAGAACGATTGACAGATGTTCGACAGACAGACAGACTGACTGATTTTGATTGATTGATACAAAGATAAATAGACAATTAGACAAGATAGATAAATAGACAAGACAGACAGACAGACAGACTGACTGACTGACTGACTGACTGACTGACTGACTGATTGATAGTAAGACAGACATAGATAGATAGACAGATTTGACTGATAGATAGATCGACAGATAGACAGATTTGACTGATAGATAGACAGATTTGACTGATAGATTGATAGATAGATAGATAGATAGACAGACAGACAAAGATAGATAGACAAATAGACAAGACAGACAGACAAAGATAGATAGATATATAGATAGACAGACAAGACAGACAAAGATAGATAGATAGATAGATAGACAGACAAATAGACAAGACAGACAGACAAAAATAGATAGATAGACAGACAAATAGACAAGACAGACAGACAAAGAAAGATAGATAGATAGACAAATAGACAAGACAGACAGACAAAGATAGATAGATAGATAGATAGATAGATAGATAGATAGATAGATAGATAGATAGATAGATAGATAGATAGATAGATAGATAGATAGATAGATAGATAGATAGATAGATAGATAGATAGATACAGATTTGACTGATAGATAGATAGATAGATAGATAGACAAGACAGACAGACAAAGATACATAGACAAATAGACAAGACAGACAGACAGACAAAGATAGATAGATAGATAGATAGATAGATAGATAGATAGATAGATAGATAGACAAATAGACAAGACAGACAGACAAAGATAGATAGATAGATAGATAGATAGATAGATAGATAGATAGATAGATAGATAGATAGATAGATAGATAGATAGACAAATAGACAAGACAGACAGACAAAGATAGATAGATAGATAGATAGATAGATAGATAGATAGATAGATAGATAGATAGACAAATAGACAAGACAGACAGACAAAGATAGATAGATAGATAGATAGATAGATAGATAGATAGATAGATAGATAGATAGATAGATAGATAGACAAATAGACAAGACAGACAGACAAAGATAGATAGACAAATAGACAAGACAGACAGACAGACAGACAAAGATAGATAGATAGAAAAGACAGACAGACAGACAGACAGACAAAGATAGATAGATAGATAGATAGATAGATAGATAGATAGATAGATAGATAGATAGATAGATAGATAGATAGATAGATAGATAGATAGATAGATAGATAGATAGATAGATAGATAAGGATAAGAAGGTGGCAGTTTCACTGAGATAATGAACAAAAAGTTCTAGCTTTATAATAGGCAGTTTACAGAATCATAGTATGTACTCAGATACGAATTCAGTTAAAAGGCTACATTCTCCATCCTCAGATTGTGTTCTAATTAGACCCCAGACTCTCTCCTTACCTGGCTTCCTAAAACACACTGATTGAACTTTCTAATAGAATGTTTATTGACTAATCTGTGAAGGTTAGCATTAGCATTAGTGCTAGTCAATGGCCCCCAGTGATTCGTAGCAAACCACGTTTAGCTTAAAAGAGGTTTTAATCCCTGCAGCGTTCAGCCTTTGATCTAGACTAAATCTCTGCACTCCCACCCATCATAATAAGATGCACAATATAACTAATGGAATAAAAAATGAAAGAGGAGGGGATTGGGCAAGGAAAAACAAGTTTGTAGCAGCTTTAAATACTCTTGTAAGGATTTAGCAATTTCCTGAGAGACACATAGGGTTGGCACATCATTTTAATGGGTTTTCCTATCCTCTGTGAGATGGGATGTCATCCATTGCTCCTTCCAGTGCACTAACATCAAGCTTGACCTGTGTTATTATAAATACAGCAATGCAGTTGAATGAAGCACCATCTGAACGCTGCATGTCACTGCAATGCGAGTTTATAGCCCGCTCGGCACAAGGTCTTGTGGGACAGAGAGTAAGGAAATGAATCATGGACATTTTGATAGAGTCAGCTGGTTTCTGAGGGCACAAGGGCACATGCTGATGAATAAGAGAGCGAGAGACACAGGATATCAGTACTACAGATTTAGATGACACCTAAACCGCTTACATTGATTTAACATAGGAGCTGTTGTCACTGTATCTTATGTAAAACCGAAAGAAAAAGCGGTCTATTTTAAGTCTGATCAATCTCAGTGTTCCACAGCATTACACAAACAACGTGTACTTCACGTACATTGTCTAATATTTCAGGAAAACAACACAATTATGCAACCTCAATGCGACACGGCACAGGAAATGCAATAGTGATACAACTTAAAAACATATACCATAGTAAGCATAGCTTCCATCAAAACACCATTGTTTTTACAGTTATTATCATAAATTAATGTCGATGACATTGACAGTTTACTCACAAATATGAAAGTATAGGAAACAAAGAGCGGATAACATTTTGGAAGATGTTCGTGCAAAAATTCAAAGAACTCTTCACACCCGCCCCATCAAGAAACCAAACTATTGTAACCGCAGGAAACAGGGTTACACTGGGTTAAAACTTCAATTTCCCGCTACAGCTGGAGGAGTTGCTCGCAGTGTGTGTGCAGTAATGTGCTCTGCTGTGGAGACGAGGATAATAAACCTGTTTATGGGGCTGTTTTATGAGAGGGATGTTTTATAGTGGGTGGCAACGGCCCTGGGGACAGAAGCTGTTGCTGTTAGCCACTGTTGCTAACTAATGTTTATTAATATTGAACATCGCAAAATGGCTAACATCATATGAGGTATTTAAGTGCGTAAATACAGCTGTCTGGATCAGTGAAAACTTCAAAACAGATTTATCTCTGACAATGTTAGTAATTAAGTCAAAAATGAAAAACATTTCCAGTCTGATGTACAGGTCTAATTTCAAATAAAAATAAGAATAAAATTAAATTTTTGAGGCCAGTATATATATATAAGCTTACATAAAGTTTGTGTAAAATGGTTTAAATCAAATATATATATATATATATATATATATATATATATATATATATATAGTATATTCAGTTTATGTATACAGTGCTCAGCGTAAATGAGAACACCCCCTTTGAAAAGTTAAATTTTAAACAATATCTCAATGAACACAAAAAAAAACATTTCAAAATGTTGACAAGACTAAGTTTTATATAACATCTGTTTAACTTATAACATGAACGTAAGGTTAATAATATAACTTAGAGAACAAAATTTTCAGTTTTACTCAAATTAGGGTGATGCAAAAATGAGTACACCCCACTGAAAGTCTCTGGAGCAAAGCTAAATTTTAGAATACAAATGTCTAATTTAACAAGAATTCAACCACAGGTGAGTCTAATTATTCATTACACAGGTGTCCAGCAGACAGTTGACTATAAAAGGGTGTTAAAACCCCTTCCCATTTCATGCTGTCAGCAATGGCACCACATGGAAGAGAAATGGCACAAGACCTGAGAAAGAAAATAATTTCTTTACCCCAGAAAGGTGAAGGCTACAAGAAGATCAGCAAAGCTTTACTTATCAGTCAGAATACTGTAGCAAAAGTGGTACAAAAGTTTAAAAAAGATGGAACTGCAACCATCTCACAGAGACGTCCAGGTCATCCATGGAGGTTAACACCTCAACAGGAGCGTCTTCTGATGAGAAGCGTTGAAGAAAATCGGCATGCAAGTTCACTGCAGTTATCTAAAGAAGTAGAAAGCCAAACTGGGGTGACTATTTCCCGTGACACAATACGGCGTACACTGCAGAGGAATGGCATGGTGCCGTCCACTAAAGAAGCCTCTCCTAAAGCCCAGGCACAAAAAAGCCCACCTAGAGTTTGCCAGGGCCCATGCTGACAAAGATGAAGACTACTGGGACTCTGGAGTGATGAGACCAAGATAAATGTTTTTGGAACTGATGGCTTCAAAACTGTATGGCGTCGCAAAGGTGAGGAATACAAAGAAAAATGCATGGTGCCTACAGTGAAACATGGTGGTGGCAGTGTCCTTATGTGGGGCTGCATGAGTGCTGCTGGTGTCGTTTCATTGATGGCATCATGAATTCACAGATGCACTGCTCTATACTGAAAGAGAAGATGCTACCATCACTCCGTGCCCTTGGGCGTCGTGCACTTTTCCAACATGACAATGATCCTAAACATACATATAAGGCCTTTGTTGGATTTCTGCAGAAAAACAGGGTGAAAGTGCTTCAGTGGCTCCGAATCTGAACTCATTCAAACACCTATGGGGATTTCTAAAGAGACAAGTTGAGCATCACTCTCCATCCAGCATCCAGTCTCTAAAAGAGGTCATTCTTGAAGAATGAAAAAAGATCGATGTTGCAAAATGTCACCAACTTGTTCATTTCATGCCTAGAAGACTTGGTGCTGTCATTAAAAATCATGCAGGCCATACAAAGTACTAGATGTAGTAGTTTTTGTTGTGGGGTGTACTCATTTTGGCATCACCCTAATTTGAGTAAAACTGAAAATGTTGTTCTCTAAGTTATATTATTAACCTTACTTTCATGTTTTAAGTTAAACAGATGTTATATTAAACTTATTCTTGTCAACATTTTGAAAACTGTTTTTGTGTTCATTGAGACATTGTTTAAAATGTATATGATATTTAGTTTTTACATATATATTTTAGTCAAAAAACTTTATTAACAAACCTGTATGATAAATGGATAACAAAATGGATGATAGCAAGACAGAATGCAGTATGTGTATTTCTGTACGGTTTTTTATTTTATTTTTATTATTATTGCAGAAGTGGAGCAGCTTTAAAATTATACAGCTGTCTTTTGGGTGTTATGGCAACAAGGAACCACTATCTGCTATCACACACAACACAAATTTTCAAAAGGAAGCCTACATCGCAAAGGGAGTGGGCACCATAAAGCAACACCATTCCTAGCCAAAGGCGACTAGAGGTATAAAGAAATCAGAAAGCAATTTTTGTCTAGACCTCTAATCCCTGCAAATAAAATTTAGCCAATCAATACAGACGGAAACAGCTCATTTTGACAAGCCTTCAATCAAATACATGTTCAGCTTTATTTCTCTTCAACGACAAGAGATTCAATCCTTCTGCGGGTCATTACTGCTCTCTCATTATTTTACTTCTTCAGCGTATGAAAAGGAATCTGAAAAGCGGGACTGAAATAAAAAATGGGAGAGAAAGAAAGGGAAAAGGAGAATTATGCTCAGAATGGCATACTACCATACTACATATTACTGTACGCTTCAAATCTGCTTTTTCAAATTTTTACCAAGAAAAATTGTTTGTGTGTCCATTGTCCAAGCACACTTGGCAATAAAGCTCTTTCTGATTCTGATTCCAATTACACTCTGGTTACAATTTTACAATTAGAATAGTATAGAAAGTTCAAAAGAACAGCATTTATCTGAAATAGAAATCTTTTGTAACATTAGGCTTGTTCGACTTGATGCAGCGCTGCACAGACCGATCGGCGGCTGACTTGAAGCAGTGCATGTCGGTAAGAAATTTTGTCTGACTTGAGACAGCGCCGATGCCATGTGACTGATGTATGGCTTCAAAATACAGCGAGAGCAATTCGAGAGTGTCAGTGCAGTTTCTCAAGAGGAGCTGAGGACGACACAGCTGTTTCACGATTGGCCGGATTCACCGCATGACAGCGATCACGTGTGTTTCGTGTTTATTGTCTCGCCTTCGGTTCCACTAATGCTCAAAAATCTGTATTTTTATAACAGTTAAAGCTCTTTTCATGAAGTCGCGATGTTGTATTGTGACATGTTTATCAAATTAAAGCTGATAAAAAAACGTAGACCCCACTTCATTATTTAAATAATATATGCTTATGTTGAACTTTATTCTTGTAAAAACAGACTCTGTAAGCAGTACATAAAGTATTGAATGAAAATGTCTCCGAAACATCAGTGTATTAGTTAAATATTGCATTTATTTCACTTCAGCTCCACAGTATGCAATCGCAGCGCGAGCGTCACTACGGGAAGCAGAAAGTGTCCGACTTCACGTCTCAGTTTTCAGCTCCTCCCCTCCTGCACTCGGCTACTCTCACTGATCGGTTGCATCCAGCCGCAGCCGATGTCGAACACACCTAATATCACTACTGTTTAAACTCTTACTACTCAGTAAGAGTTTTTTGTTTTGTTTTTTGGAAAGAAATTAAATAAATTAATACTTTTATTCAGGAAGGATGCCTTAAATTGATCAAAAGTGACAGTATAGACAATTATAATGCTTTCGATTTCAGATAAAAAATTTAAAGAATTTGCTGTTTAAACTTAGTTTCTGTTCTTCAAATATTCCTGAAAAAAAATGGTAGAACACAGCTGTTTTCAAAATTGATGATAATAATAAATGTTTCTTGAACAGCAAATCAGTATATTAGAATGATTTCTGAAGGATCATGTGACACTGAAGACTGGAGTAATGATGCCGAAAATTCAGCTTTGCCAACACAGAAATAAAGTTATTTTGAATTGTAAAATATTTCACAATATTACTGTTTTTGCTGTATTTTTCAAACAAATGAAGCAGAAGAGGTGAGCAGAAGAGACTTCTTTTAAAACATTAAAAAAATCTTACCGTTCTAATAATTTTGGCCACCACTGTATATGTGTGTGTGTGTGTGTGTGTGTGTGTGTGTGTGTGTATATATATATATATATATATATATATATATATATATATATATTAAAAATAACTAAATGTGTAACATAAGAGGTCATTTGACAAGCAGCATACTGTTTTTAAGCTGTATCCCAAATGTTACATGAAAATATGTGAATGGAAACCTAATTAACAATTTCTTATCTCTAAAATATTACAAAAGACTTTTTATAATTTTATTTATCTAAAATCTAAATAAATTCATTGTATAATCTAATTATCCAAAAATAATGTTTTTCATCTTTTACATATAAACTAAATTACTGATTGTCATCAGAAGTTAGTTAAATCTGACTAAAAACTCCCTCTGGAAATGTAGTCATGGGAATATGTCATTTATTTATTTATTTTTTAATCTAAAATGCAAAAAGTTTTACTTTAGAACACTAGCTGCGCCTCTATTACCCTTCAAATTGCGCAAATTTAAATTGCGAACTGAAAATATGCCCAATGGAAACGTCAATTTCGCAAAAGCTCCCATATATCGCAAAAAAGGTTTTAAGTTCACATGAAGTGGTTTTTCAGGCAATTCGAAAAAGGAATATTTAAAAAAAAAAAAAAAAAAAAACTGCAAAGGAAGCATTTTTTCGCATTTACAGGTCACCTGGTGTACATAAATGTTTGGACCGAAGACGAGACAGAGTTCTTTATTAAACTCATAAAAGACAAAAGAATTACAAGAATAATGGGTTCTAAACAACATAGAAATGCCACAGTTTCAATTTAAAAAATGACTAGTGCAGTGGCTGCAATATACTTAAACTTACCAACATCCATTGCAATGATTTTTTTAATAACTTATTGCGAGCGTTTTAGTCCCATAATGGAAACACCTTTTTTTTTTTTTTTTTTTTTTTTTTTTTTTTTTTTGACATTTAGAAAATATCGCAAAAGTTTTGTCCAAATCTGTAATGGAAACCCAGCTACTGAAACTAAAATATGCCTGAAAAATAAACTTCACGTGCCCCTATTATGCTATTCCAAATATTACCTTTCATGCAGTTTGTAATATAGCTGTTTGTGAATGTTAAAGGTCTGCAAAGTTTTAAAGATCAAAGTGTACTTTTTGTCTCCTAAAAGAAAGAATTGATTCAAAATGAGTCATCAGTAATTCCAGTCTTACTTCCTGTTACATACTTATGTAACAAATTTGCATAATGATCTTTATTGGCTGCCCGCGAACAACGTCTACTTTGACCCGCCCTCAAACACTGTAGTTGTAGCTGAGAATAAAAGACTTTCATGTTGTCTACATATCAAGAAGATGCTGTTTTCAGCGCTGCGAATCCACTTCAAAAGGATGAGGACTCGCACTATATTTGATACACAAAAAATAGTTATATATTATATATAACTATTTAGATTTTAAATGTTTCATATTTTCAAGTTAGTTAACAAAAGCACACCTGCATGTACTAAGGTTTCCACCAAAGAGACTATCACTGTGCTATAGCGTGCACAGCCGTTCCTTTTTAAATAAAGTTATTATAGTCTTAATGGTGTTCAGCCAATCATAAACCTAACCACAGGCTCTACTCTTCAGCACAGTGGTAACCCCAAAAACTCACACATACCAGAAAACCTTTTAAATTCCAAAATAATACAACTTTAAACACTAACAGATCTCTCCCCCTATATCAATATTGAGCAAAACACATGAAATAGCACTTAATTTTAACATTTACTCTCCTTTAACAGTCAGAAGCAAAGCATGCTGGGAACTAGAAGTCTGTTGTAACCACTGATTGTAACGAATGTGTGTATATATGTGTGTACAATACATTCACATTTATATGGGAACATGTATGTGCAATATATGTACACAATAAAAGGATAAAACTTCATGAATGTAATGCTATTTTTGTCTTCATTTATAAATATTGTATATGTATCAATATAGCCATATATGGTGAATGCCAATATTGCAGTATATTGAAATATACAGTGTGTACGGAAAGTATTCAGACCCCCTTAAATTTTTCACTCTTTGTTATATTGCAGCCATTTGCTAAAATCATTTAAGTTAATTTTTTTTTCCTCATTAATGTACATACAGCACCCCATATTGACAGAAAAACACAGAATTGTTGACATTTTTGCAGATTTATTAAGAAAGAAAAACTGAAATATCACATGGTCCTAAGTATTCAGACCCTTTGCTCAGTATTTAGTAGAAGCACCCTTTTGATCTAATACAGCCATGAGTCTTTTTGGGAAAGATGCAACAAGTTTTTCACACCTGGATTTGGGGATACTCTGCCATTCCTCCTTGCAGATCCTCTCCAGTTCTGTCAGGTTGGATGGTAAATGTTTGGGACAGCCATTTTTAGGTCTCTCCAGAGATGCTCAATTGGGTTTAAGTCAGGGCTCTGGCTGGGCCATTCAAGAACAGTCACGGAGTTGTTGTGAAGCCACTCCTTCATTATTTTAGCTGTGTGCTTAGGGTCATTGTCTTGTTCGAAGGTAAACCTTCGGCCCAGTCTGAGGTCCTGAGCACTCTGGAGAAGGTTTTTGTCCAGGATATCCCTGTACTTGGCCGCATTCATCTTTCCCTCGATTGCAACCAGTCGTCCTGTCCCTGCAGCTGAAAAACACCCCCACAGCATGATGCTGCCACCACCATGCTTCACTGTTGGGACTGTATTGGACAGGTGATGAGCAGTGCCTGGTTTTCTCCACACATACCGCTTAGAATTAAGGACAAAAAGTTCTATCTTCAGAGAATCTTATTTCTCACCATCTTGGAGTCCTTCAGGTGTTTTTTAGCAAACTCCATGTGGGCTTTCATGTGTCTTGCACTGAGGAGAGGCTTCCGTCGGGCCACTCTGCCATAAAGCCCCGACTGGTGGAGGACTGCAGTGATGGTTGACTTTCTACAACTTTCTCCCATCTCCCGACTGCATCTCTGGAGCTCAGCCACAGTGATCTTTGGGTTCTTCTTTACCTCTCTCACCAAGGCTCTTCTCCCCCGATAGCTCAGTTTGGCCGGATGGCCAGCTCTAGGAAGGGTTCAGGTCGTCCCAAACGTCTTCCATTTAAGGATTATGGAGGCCACTGTGCTCTTAGGAACCTTAAGTGCAGCAGAAAATTTTTTGTAACCTTGGCCAGATCTGTGCCTTGCCCCAGTTCTGTCTCTGAGCTCTTCAGGCAGTTCATTTAACCTCATGATTCTCATTTGCTCTGACATGCACTGTGAGCTGTAAGGTCTTATATAGACAGGTGTGTGGCTTTCCTAATCAAGTCCGAATCAGTATAATCAAACACAGCTGGACTCAAATGAAGGTGTAGAACCATCTCAAGGATGATCAGAAGAAATGGACAGCACCTGAGTTAAATATATGAGTGTCACAGCAAAGGGTCTGAATACTTAGGACCATGTGATATTTCAGTTTTTCTTTTTTAATAAATCTGCAAAAATGTCAACAATTCTGTGTTTTTCTGTCAATATGGGGTGCTGTGTGTACATTAATGAGGAAAAAAATGAACATAAATGATTTTAGCAAATGGCTGCAATATAACAAAGAGGGGTCTGAATACTTTCCTGTACCCACTGTATATGCACTAGTTCCCCATAATATATTATGTAATATATCGCATTATATTTTGCAGTATATTCCCATATATTTTTGTTCCGTAAGGGGAGGAAGCCTCTAGAGCAGAAATTAATAGGCATTTTGTTTCCAACACACACTGTAAACGGTAGATCAGTCACAACAGACTGAGCCATCTGACCAGACTGAATCTTCAATCAAACCATTTTCTTTGAGATATGAGTTGATGTGCAATATATATTATGAGAAAATTAAAGTGTTTTTGACCTTGAATGCATGTAAACCTATTGTAGGAGACCTTCAAAACAAAATTAGGAACCTTTAAAAAAAAAAAAACTAAAAAAAAACTAAACTAACAGCCATATTATGAAAACTGTACTATGAACAACCCTAAAGTTTTGCTTCCTGCTGCACAGATGCACTGGTTATTTTTTCATACTACGACCAGAGTCTGATTCTAAAGCCAAGACTCTGCATTAGTGCAGCAACATTTGCATTTATGACAGCTTAAAATCTGGAGCAAGCTGTAAATATGCATAAGCACATAAAACTCAAATGAATATGAGATATAATAAATAAAAAACGTGATCAGTCACGATCGCATTTAGACACGCTGATGAAAGGCAATCTATCTTTGGCATGAATGCGGCATCACCATGGAGAACAAGCTTAAAGTTTTGTGTTTGTACTTGTTTTGAACTTGCATATACAGACTTCATGTGCACTGCAGTCTTTAGATCTGTTAGTGTGACAATATGTGCACGCACACGCACACACACACACACACACACACACACACACACACACACACACACACACAAGCACAAGCTGTCAGTCTCTATTTTAAAAGCTCCCTGTTGATTTTTCCATTTCCTATTTATGTGTCATCAGAAAATGTCGTCGTAAGTGTGATGTTTAAATAATGAGACGGGTTCAGATCTGTGACTTCGTTTAATAATTAATGAGCGGAGGCTAATTACCAGAGCACAAGCTGAGTGTGAGAGGAAGAACAGGATGGAGTAGCAGACGAGTCTCATTGCATGTTCTCTAGATAAACGCAGTGTGCTGTTAGATGGTGGGAGAGACTTCAAATAAATACCCTTTAATAAACATTACACTGGGAGCACAACTCAACTCACAAGCTGTCCAAGAATGGAAGATTAAACTGTGATCCATCACATGCACTCTCTGTAAGCTCACCCAATTAAAAATCCACTTACTCACTTTGCTAAAGTTTTTAAACATTTACACTCATAAGTGTGCAACCTAAAAGTTTTGCATTTCTAGTTTTTTCAATATTAACATACTTTCTCCTATTCCAGTTTAATATGTATAGAGACGACTAGTAAGTAAATGCTATACAAACACTGGGAGTTGTCTGAGTGGCCCATGGTGTCTTTGAGTTTGGGGCAGCTTAACCAATTTGTCCAAACCTGTTTGGAAACGATCATTAGTGGTGTTTGCTATGGCATCACTATTACTATACTTTAAGCAATTTGTTTCCATGCAGCATTTTTTATGTTGTATCCCAACATTTGCATAAAAACGTGTGAATGGAAATCTGCTTAATGCTAATAACATTTTTTCTGCAAATGACAGAGAATACAAATGCAAATGGAAAAAGTCCCTTCTGAATTTGATTTAAATTAATTAGCCATAAAGAAGACTTTTTCATATCATTTACTGACAAACTTAATTAACAGCCTCCCTCAGAAGTGAGCTAAATCTGACTAAAAACTCCCTTTGGGAACATCTAGGTATGTTATTTATGATTTAAAAAGATTTTTTTTAATCTAAAACGCTAAAAGTTTTCCTTTAGAACAGTGAAACTAAAATAAAAACTATATAAATATACCAGAAAACAGTAACTCGACTATTAAGTCAGTAAAAAACAAAATTTAAAAAATGAAATATTCTTTTAAACTAAACTGATACTAGAAAAAAAAAACAGAAAAATGTATCAAATATGCAAAAAATTAAAAACTAAATATTCCAGAAAACAATAACTAAATTGTTATAGGAAAGATTAAAAAAAAACGCTATCCCACAGTTTCACAGACAAGGCTTAAGCTAGTCCTAGACTAAAATGCATGTTTGAGCTGTTGTAACTGAAAGCAACTTGCTCTGACGGATCTGAAAATATGTCAGTGCCATTGTTTTGTCTCAAGATGCACACCAGTGATGTCTTTTTAAAGGGTTAGTTCACCTAAAAATGAAAATTATATAAATTATACTCACCCTCATGTCGTTTAACACTCATAAGACCTTCGTTCATCTTCGGAACACAAATTAAGATATTTTTGATAAAATCCGCTAGCTCAGTGAGGCATGCATTGCCAGCAAGAACATTTCCTTTGTCAATGGCCAGAAAGGTACTAAAAACATATTTCAAACAGTTCATGTGTACAGTGGTTCAACCTTAAAGGTCCCGTTCTTCGTGATCCCATGTTTCAAACTTTAGTTAGTGTGTAATGTTGTTGTTAGAGTATAAATAAAATCTTTATTTAACAGAAGTCGCCTACATCGAACGGCCAGTTTGGACTACATCCCTCTACTTCCTTCTTTAATGACGTCACTAAAACAGTTTTTTGACTAACCTCCGCCCACAGGAATACACAAGAGTTGCGTTTGTAGAGTGTGTTTGTCGCCATGTCGTCGAAATGCTGTTATTTTCATCCCGCAGTCCAATCACCGGGTCTGATTCCGGCTCAAATTGATAGGGTAAAATTAAAGACATGTTTACAGTAACACTGAGCGCGTGCATCTCCACGTTATGGTAAGAGGTGTTACCTTTCCAGGCAAGATGCGCTAAACTGCTGTCGAATCACAACACAGGAACCGCTGGCACAATCAGAACTCGTTACGCATTTCTGAAGGAGGGACTTCATAGAACAAGGAAGTCATCAGTCCATTTTTATGACAGTGGAAACAGCGGTATACAGATAAGTAAATTATGTGAAAAATACTGTTTTTTTACACGCGAAACATGAACACATGTTATATTGC
This sequence comes from Megalobrama amblycephala, assembly GCF_018812025.1. Classification (NCBI taxonomy): domain Eukaryota; kingdom Metazoa; phylum Chordata; class Actinopteri; order Cypriniformes; family Xenocyprididae; genus Megalobrama; species Megalobrama amblycephala. Next base: position 6,447,977 of record NC_063060.1, on the reverse strand, counting down.
ACACTATAAACACAATCAAAGCTTCAAAAAACCACGAAAAACGGGACCTTTAACATTATAAAGCGACAAGAATAATTTTTGTGCACCAAAAAAAAAAAAAAAAGCAACTTTATTCAACATTATCTAGTGTTGGCCGATTTCACTGCTTCATGAAGCTTCGAAGCTTTATGAATCTTTTGTTTCGAATCGCGAAAAAAAGTCACGTGAACTATTGAATTTTCGAAACACTTATGACGTAACAAAGCCTCGTTTACTGAAATCACATGACTCTGGCACTCTGAACCACTGATTGAAAACAAAAGATTCGTAAAGCTTTGAAGCTTCATGAAGCAGTGTTTGAAATCGCCCATCACTAGATATTGTTGAATACATTTTTTTGTTTGTTTGTTTGTTTGTTTTTTTGGCCCTCAAAAAATATTCTCGTCGCTTTATAATATTAAGGCTGAACCACTGTAGTCACATGAACTGTTACTTTTAAATATGTCTTTAGTAGCTTTCTGGGCATTGAAAAAGGAAATGATCTTGCTGGCAATGCATTCCTCACTGAGCCATCGGATTTTATCAAAAAGATTTTAATTTGTGTTCTGAAGATGAACAAAGGTCTTACGGGTGTGGAATGACATGAGGGTGAGTAATGTCTGAATTTTCATTTTTGGGTGAACTAACCCTTTAAGGCACATTTATAAAAATCTACTTAAATATCCTAATTGTACTAAGGCCTAATCCTGGCTTAATCTAAGCCCTGACTGTGAAACCAGGCCAATAAGTTAAAAACTAAATATTTCTGACAATAATAAGGCCGTGTGTCCACCAAAGCGTTTTTTCCGAGGCTAGCGTATTTTTCCAGTTGTTATCAATGGGAGAGCCGCGTTTTTAAAACGGCAGGAGCGTAAGGGGCCGTTCACACAGAACGCGTCTTTGCGTCTAAAAACGCAGCGCTCAGGAGTGGTTTTAAAAAAAGCGCAGCATAGAACGCGAGAGTCTCGAGACGCGCCTTTGAGACGTGATGCAATAACGACAATAACGGAAATAATAGAAATAGGCAAACTGCAGAATTTACAGATACAAGTTTTGACATGGAAAAAAATAAAATAAAATAATAATGAGCGCCTCCTCCGCCTTGTTGCCATTATATAAAACAGTTGTCATGCCAACTCGCAACGCTTGCCCCGCCTCCAAGTTCTTCTGATTGGTCCACTATTTTGGAACTGACATTGATGAGTGGCGCTGCGTGTAAAAGTTGAAATTCTTTTAACTTGACATGGCGTCTTAAAAACGCGGCGCTCGTGTGAGGCGCTGCAAAAGACGCGAGACGCGAGCGTAACGGTCATGCACGTCCGTCAAGCGCGTGTTTACATAGAAAAACAATGGGAAAGTAGCGCATTGGAATAGAAAAACGCGTTCTGTGTGAACGGCCCCTAACGAGGCTCTAAGCGTCTATTTCACGCTGAAGCGCTGAACGCTCTGTGATTTTACCAGTCGCCGAGAGATGAAGAATGTTCAACTTTGGGTAAAACGCAGCGTTCATCACTGTCACTTTGTACCCAGCCGTCCAATCACAGTGCAAAAGGGGCGGGAAGAGTATCACACCAACCAACTGCCACATTCTGTTTATACTACATCAACAGATGACAACAAGAAGCATAATAATGGAACAAAATAATTTAAACCGAGCCAGAGCAAATACTTTACATTGTATCAACATTTTATATAGAAACAGTACAGAAACAAACAAACTATCTGTGAAATGAGATATTAGTAACACTTGTCAACTTTTGCCAAAACGTTCTCAAGCGCCCACAGCTATGTGTTTTCAGCTAGCTAAAAGCGCTTTGGTGAACACACAGCGTAAGGCTACATTCACAGTGTCAGTTTTTGGGAATGACAACTGCCTTTACTTACAGGTGAGAGTCTTGAAATGTCCCGTTCACACTGCAAAACTGAAAAGTCTAATCACTTTTGACACGAAAACTCATGAGTTCATCTGTCAAATCTTCATTAACTGACAGCAGAACACAAAACCATCAGGTGACACACAGCTCATATCTCTGTTGCAGCAAGTTACCAAAACCAAACATGAAAACTAGCTGTCCAGTCTGGTTCTGTTCACACAGCACATGTTTTCCGAGAATACGGTTGTGAGTCCCGAAAATGTACAGGGGCCGTATTCACAAAACATCTTAAGGCTAAAAGTAGCTCCTAACTTGCCGATTTAGGAGAAACTCTTAAAAATAATGGGCGTGTCAGTCCTAATTTTAGGAGTCCTAAATTTTTGCTCTAAGAGTATTTCACAAAGCATTTTAGCGCTAAAACTAGCTCCTAAATCTGTGAAAAGTTAGGAGGACTCTTAAATCACTAAGATCAAATCACGAACAGTCCTAATCCACCTAAAGACACTAAACACCACTGAGACAATAGCGATAGAGCCTTGGGTGCTGAACTTTTTCTTTATAAATGCAATACATTTTGATTTATAGATTTGAATCTACGATGAGACGCCAAAAAAATCTTTAACAAATGAATAAATATTGTCTGATTACCTGTGGCAGTGGTTTTCATGAGTTAACACTTACAAATGATTTAATAGAGTAATAAAATATATATATAATAAACGTGTTTGGTGTGCTGTGCAAGGGGATCGAGCTTGGAATTTAGCCCAAACCCAGAGTTCTCCCCGTATCCCCAGCAGAGAGTGAGGGACAGGGTGGCGGAGGGATGCAGAAAACTGTCAAAGTAACTATAGGCGAGTCGGCTCTCGTCTGTGTATATATTCCTCCTCTTGAGCTGATTAGAAAGACTGTTCGAATGTGTTTCTCCCAAACTTTGTTTATAAAACATAATTTGTTGCTTGAATTCTGCATTCTCTCGAGATGCAGACACCCAAGAGGCAGACAATTAACTGTATATACTAGTTTAATTAGTGACACTTAGCCTATTTTAAAACCTTTACGGCAATAATGGCAACATTTTATTTTGACTTTTTTATTAAAACATATTTATTTGAATAGGGCAGCATTTGTATTTTAAAACCTTTATATTAATATGGAAACATGACACCTCATTCTACAATATTGCTATGATTAAATCGCTGACTCCTCCCCCGTCAGCCAATCACTGTGTGTATAGACCACTTTGGAGCAGACGTCACAATTACGTCACTTGCAGCTGCGCGCGCATACTGGTTGCAGAAAAATAGTTGAAGCTATTGAAGAAAAATGTGAAAAAATCCAAAGAATAAGAGAAAAATGTTTTGTTGTGCCTCTGGATGTTGGAATCGGAATGCAAAAAATATAGTCTTCATTTTTAAAGAAAACCATCGTTGAAAACGTAATTTGAAGATAAACAGAGACGTTTCACAGACTGGATTGATGACACCTGCAAGGATTAGTCTACTATTAAAGCAGGAATTTGATGTAAACAGTAAGTCTCTACATAATATTCACATAGGCCTATGCAGTTCAGAGGACATACATACATACAGCATGAAACAATTATAATTAAAATAATTTAAACCTATAATATTTTACATAGATAACTTTTAAACATAATAATTTTTATTTCACAATTCTGACTTTTTTTTTCTCTTGCATTTGCGTGTTTATTACTCCCAGTTCGGACTTTATAACTCGCAATTGTGAGTTTATTTCACAATTCTGAGGGGGAAAAGTCAGAATTGCGGGATAAATTGCAATTCAGAAAAGACAGAATAACGAGTATATCTCACAATTCTGTTTTATTTTGTAAGAAATGTGATATGTAAACTCAGATTTGCGAGAAATAAAAGTCAGAATTGTGAGATATAAACTCGAAATTAACTTTTTTTATTCTTTTATTTCGTGGCTTCCATAGACTTCTACTGCTCAACTTTCATTTTCTGCAACCAGCTAGGCTCCGCCCACAAAAAACGTCATCGCTGTTTGCAAACACCAAATTGGTCTATACTCCATAGCAACGAGGTCAACCCCGCCCTTACTCTTAGCTTAAGACTTCAGCCTATTCCTTAGTAAAAGTTTGTCTCAGCAGCTTTGTGAATAGGTTTTAAGAGAAAACTCTTAGCTAAGAACTTTTACTGCTATTTAGGAGAACTCTTAATGGTAAGACAAAATGTTTTGTGAATATGGCCCCAGGTGTGCGTCTGGTTATAGAATGCAGTTGTCACTCTAGCAAATAACTGAACCGTGTGTGAACGTAACCAATAAGGCAATAAGGACTCAAATACAGGACTGACAACTGTATTCTGCTGCGGTGTGAACGTGGCCAAACTTAACTGAAAAAAAAGAAAACTAAAACTAACAATCATAGTTCAAAGTCAACACTAAATTGGAAAAATGTATTAGAAATATAAACTAAATAATAAAAAAACTAAACTACAATAACATTGCTAGCAACCATGCACAAAATCATAGCAACAGACAAGACAAGGTTATATTTCTTCAGGAAATGTAAAGATTGGTGCTACTACAGAAATTACGCATATATTTAAAGGTGCCATCAAATTGAAAATTGAATTTATCTTGGCATAGTTGAATAACAAGAGTTCAGTACATGGAAATGACATACAGTGAGTCTCAAACTCCATTGTTTCCTCCTTCTTATATAAATTTAAAAGACCTCCGGAAAACAGGTGAATCTCAACATAACACAGACTGTTACGTAACAGTCGGGATCATTAATATGTACGCCCCCAACTTTTGCATATGCTAGCCCATGTTCAAGCATTAGACAAGGGCAGGACGTCTGGATGTGCACAGGTGAATCATCAGACTAGGTAAGCAAGCAAGGAAAACAGCGAAAAATGGCAGATGGAGCAATAATAACTGGCATGATCCATGATATCATGATATTTTTAGTGATATTTGTAAATTGTTTTTCTAAATATTATAGCATGTTAGCATGTTGCTAATGTACTGTTAAATGTGGTTAAAGTTACCATCGTTTATTACTGTATTCACGGAGACAAGAGCCGTCGCTATTTTCATTATTAAACACTTGCAGACTGTATAATTCATAAACACAACTTCATTCTTTATAAATCTCTCCAACAGTGTAGCATTAGCCGTTAGCCACGGAGCACCATCAAACTCATTCAGAATCAAATGTAAACATCCAAATAAATACCATACTTACCAATTAGTTGTTGCATGACGAACACTTCGTAAAGTTCCATTTGAGGGTTATATTAGCTGTGTGAACTTTGTTTATGCAGTGATAGAGTCGAGAGCTCGGGAGGGGGCGGAGAGCGCGCGATTTAAAGGGGCCGCAGCCTGAATCAGCGCATTTCTAATTATGCCTCAAAATAGGCAGTTAAAAAAATTAATAAAAAAAATCTATGGGGTATTTTGAGCTGAAACTTCACAGACACATTCAGGGGATACCTTAGACTTATATTACATCTTGTAAAAAAAAAAAACGTTCGATGGCACCTTTAATAATTATTTAAGTTTTTGGCTGACAAGTTTAAAAAGTCTTCCTTTCTCCCTATTGTATAATTATTTGATTTTCTTCTTAGTTTTATTTCTGTGTAAAAGACTAGTTTCTTAAAAGTTTCTTAGTGATTAATAATTGCTGCTGTGAGGAGACCATTTCCCATAACCTCAAACAAACTTTAAACTTAGTTTTCCACTCAGACACCTAAATGTGATAAATGCAGAGGCTTGTGTCGCACTGAAACGTCCCCCTCAGGTCCCAATGAAAGCCAGAGACCGTTAGTTGACCGTGTGTCACTGCTTTAATGCAATAAGCAGAGGAAGAGAGAGAAAGAGAGCGGCTAAATGCTGCAGATGGATCGGCTGTGCAGACTGGCTTTTTCTCTCTCTCTCTCTCACACGTCTGTCTACTGTGGGCTAATGCCTGTTGATTTACGATCATGGCACGGGAAGACCGCAGTGTTTGTTGTAATCCTCTCGGCTCAAAACTGCAAGGACTATTAGTGCAGCTCAGCACAATATACACAGCCAGGGCACTTCACCAAATCACACCGAAACAACGGCGACAAAATCAACAGCTGTGTCAGTGTCCTGCAACCATTAACGCCCGAGCTTCCCCGAAACGCCCGCCAATGGCTGCCGCGCGGGAAGCTTGTCTGGATGAGGTCTCGGCACTAAAGTAAAATAAAGAAACTGCTTCCTATTCTATCCAGTCACAGTCAATATGGGTAAATATGACATCACATATAAACTCTGAGAACAAATATGAGTCATGTTAATGCATACTCCACTGAAGAAATGATTTAATGAATTTTTGATTAGTCTTTTTTTACTTGTTTTTCAGTAAAAAAAAAAAAAAAAAAATCTGAAAAACAAGATTAATTTACTCATGCAACACTGCATATGCCATTAAGGCTTGTTTTTGTAGACTGTTTCTTAAATTTAAGTGTATCTTGTCTAATTTTTTCACTTTTAGACTAAATATAGTCATAAATATACTTTCTCTGTAAAAAACAAGACTTAGAATATCTTATGCATCTAAATGTATCTTGTTGAAAGGATTTTTGGATATTTAAACTGGACAATAAGACAAACATACATGATAAGAATAGTATTTTTGCAGGGTTTTGCTTCTAGCACAACTCTTAAACATCTTTAAAAGATTCAATGCTGTGAACTTTGGCGACTACATATGGAAGCTTGTTTCCGCCACTGAATAAAAAATAAAAAGGCAACTGTGACTTTTTCTCTCACGATTCTGACTTTTTTTCTCAGAATTGGGTAATATAAACTCACAATTGTGAGTTATAAACTGCATGATATAAACTCTCAATTGCGAGAAATAAAGTCAGAATTACGGGACATAAACTTGCAATTGCAAGTTATAAAGTCAGATTTGCGGGATATGAACACAATTGCAAGTTATAAAGACAGAATTGCAAGAAATAAAGTCAGAAATGTGGGATATAAACTCGCAATTCAGACTTTTTCCTCACAATTCTGACTATTTTCACAGAATTGCAGGATATGAATTAACAATTGCATGCTATAAAGTCAGAATTGCGAGACATAAACTCGCAATTGCAAGTTATAAAGTCAGAATTGCGTGATATAAACTCCTAATTCTGACTTTCTCGCAATTTCAAGTTTATATCTCGCAAATCTGACTTCTTTTCTCAGAATTGCCTGATATAAAATCACAATTCTGAATTTTTCTTTTCTCAGAATTGTGAGGTATAAAGGAAAGAAAGACTTGCAATTGCAAGTTTACTGTATATCTCGCAATTCTAACTTTATAACTCACAACTGAAAGTTCATAATCATGCAAAAAAAGTCAGAATTGTGAGATTAAAAAAAAAAAAATCACAATAACCTTTTTTTATTCTGTGGTGGAAACAAGCTTCCATAACTATTTGGGAAAATCCAGCAACACTAAGTACTTCAGAAATGCTCGCTGGGTCTCATTCATGGAACAAACAAAATTACTTTCAGTGTAAATCATTCACAAACCGTGCTTTATCAATGATTTACACAATTCTTTCTGCTAATGTGTAATAAATGAGGCTCGTTGTATCAGTCTGGTACCTTGTAAACAAGAAGAATGGACTGAAAAAATTAATAATAATAATAAAATGCACACTGACTGCCATACATTATGAAGAGAATTTGTTAAATTAAGCATATTTGTCAAATTTATTTTCATAATTTACGCATTCATCTAAAAGCAAATTTAGTTAAGCTTATAAAATAATAAGCTATGAAAATAATATTCAATTCAATTAATTCAAAATCCAGCACAAAAAAAATATTTTCTGTAATTCTCGCTCACCACAAAAGAAAGAAATGAATGCCGTAAGTGTTTTCAGATAATCGTTACTGTGTCTTGTTAGTCAAGTCCACAGGATCCTCGTATACAGTGTTTACATCATGCAGTTCTCACATCCTGACACTTGCTTCACTGCTTCATTGTGAACAAACTCAACAGCTTCTTTGTTTCTTTCTGAATGTATATCGGCGGCTGTTTTGTTCATCTCAAGTGATCGATATGCAGAAGCTCCAGCGTTATTCACTCTTCTCCTGTGTTTTGTGCTTGTTGCTCTTTCAATAGAATTGGGTTGAACCAACAGTTCATTTAGCAATGATTCTAAAACATTTAACACACAACTGACTAATATTACCGTACAATATTTACTGCATGCACACTACCATTCAAAGGCTTGGGGTCAGTAATATTACTTTATTTATTATTACTTATTTTTAAAGAAATGTATACTTTCATCCAGCAAGGATGAATTAAATTGATCGAAAGTAACAGTTAACATATATAATTTTAGAAAAGATTTCGATTTCAAATAAATGCTGTTCTTTTGAACTTTCTATTCATCAAAGAATCCTGAAAAAAATATTGTACACAAATATTTTGTACATCTGTACACAATAAATGTTTCTTGAGCAGCAAATCATCATATTAGAATGATTTCTGAAGGAAATCAAATTTTCTGTGACACTGAAGACTGGAGTAATGATGCTGAAAATTTAGCTTTACCATCACAGGAATAAATTACATTTTCAAATATTTTCAAATAGAAAACAGTTATTTTAAATTGTAATAATATTTCACAATATTACTGATTTTACTGTATTTTTAATTAAATAAATGGAGCCTTGGTAGGCAGACGAAACTTCTTTTAAAGACATTAAAAATCTTACCGATCCCAAACTTTTGAACGGTAGTGTATATACAGTATATAACAAAATTCGTTTGCAATAAGACAAACCAGATTCAAATTGCCCGGCAAATTTGTAAAGCAAAGAAAAGATAAAACAGCGAAACTCCTAATATTACTTCCAATATTTCCAAATTATGTTCATTTTCATAGAGTGGGCCAATATCGTGACGATTATTTAAAATCAATCGGGAGAAGCAGATATCGTTATCGTGATTAAAATACGATTAATCGTGCAGCCCTAATTTAATTTAATTTGACTTGACATTTGTTATTCAGCAGTATTCTTGACATTTATTCAACAGTGCTTTTGATCTGCCTGCATTGACACTATTCTTTAAAAGGAAAATTATATACCAATTATCAATGTAAAGCTGCTTTGACACAATCTGCATTGTAAAAAGCGCTATATAAATAAGGGTGACTTGACTTGACTATATATACTATATATATATATATATTTTTTTTTTTCTTCTTTTTTGACAGGTCCAAAATGTCTCGAGCACAAACACTAACCACTGCATTGTAGCTCCAACTGTTTTTAATATTATGTAAATGTGCAAGGACTATAAATTGATATCAAATACAACCTGCAATCAGATTTTTTAGAATATTAATGCTTCAGAAAAATATCAAGCACAGCTTTAAAACATTGGTTCTTAACATGTAAAATCCAGGTCCTCAAGCTAAACTAGAGAATCACTGCTTTACAACACACCGAATAGATTCTATACAACTAAACTGAGAGTAAAACTCAACACTGGCAGACTGTACAGAAATGGCTGCAGACAAAGCTGAAAGCATGAATGTGCAAAATCAGGCAGAGGAAGAGAGGAACAGCAGAGCTGGATGACTCCGTTCCTAGTATACTTTGCTGGAGGGCAGCTATAAGATGAGATGTCTTGTGTGTGTGTGTGTGTGTGTGTGTGTGTGTGTGTGTGTGTGTGTGTGTGTGTGTGTGTGTGTGTGTGTGTGTGTGTGAGTGAGAGAGAGAGAGAGAGAGAGATTGCCGCAGTGTCTGAGGCACATACTCTTCTGCTAACAGTTGGACACTCCATGTTATTCTGACCATGTCAAACACTCTTTCACTTTCCCCTTTTCTCAGATATTTTATTTAAGTATACACTTTGTCTCAGATGTTTTTCCTACAGTTCTTTTGGAGAAAGAACTTTTGAAGACTACAGAGCTATACATCAAATGTGGATGTCATAGATCTGGGGCCGTATTCACAAAACATTTTATCTTACCATTAAGAGTTCTCCTAAATGGCAGTAAAAGTTCTTTTTTCTCTTAAAACCTATTCACAAAGCTTCTGAGACCAACTTTTACTAAGGAATAGACTGAAGTCTTAAGCTAAGAGTAAGGGCGGGGTTGACCTCGTTGCTATGAAGTATGCACACAGTGATTGGCTGATGGGGGAGGAGTCAGCGATTTAATCATAGAAATATTGTAGAATGAGGTGTCATGTTTCCATGTCCAATTAAAACTTTTAAAATACAAATGTTTCCATATTCAAATAAAGGTTTTAAAATTTAGGCTAAGTGTCACTAATAAAACTAGTATATGTTCAGCTAATTGTCAGCCTCTTACATGTCTGCATCTCGAGAGATTGCAGAATTCAAGCGAAATATTATGTTTTATAAACAAAGTTTGGGAAGAGCACATTCAAACAGCTCAGACGAGGAGAGCAGACTCACCTATAGTTACCTCGACAGTTTTCTGCATCCCTCTGCCACCCCGCTCCTCACTCTTGGCAGGGGTCCTGGGGACACGGGGAGAACTCTGGATTTGGGCGTACTTCCAAGCTCGGAGCACTCGATCCCCTTGCAGCACGCCAAATACATTTTTTACTCTATTCGATCATTTGTAAGTGTGAACTAGTGAAAACCACTACCACAGGTAATCAGACAATATTTATTTATTTGTTAAAGATTTTTTTTTGGCGTCTCATCGTGGATTCAAATCTATAAATCAAAATATATATTGCATTTATAAAGAAAAAGTTCAGCACCTAAGACTTTATCGCTATTGCCTCAATGCTGTACAGTGTCTTTAGGTGGATTAGGACTGTTTGTGATTTGGTCTTAGTGATTTAAGTGTCCTCTTGAATACTCCTAACGTTTCACAGATTTAGGAGCTAGTTTTAGCGCTAAAATGCTTTGTGAAATACTCTTAGAGCAAAAATTTAGGGCTCCTAAAATTAGGACTGACACGCCCATTATTTTTAAGAGTTTCTCCTAAATCTGCAAGTTAGGAGCTACTTTTAGCCTTAGGATGTTTTGTGAATATGGCCCCAGATCATTAGGGCCCGAGCACCAATGGTGTGAGGACCCTATTGTAATTGCTTGGCCAATTCTTCTTCTTCTCCGAAATGAATCACATTTTTGAGGGCCTAAACAACTCGAAAACTCATGAAACTTTGCACACGTGTCAGAAGTGGTGAAAATTTACAGGTGCTGGTCATATAATTAGAATATTGTGAAAAAGTTCATTTTTTTTATTGTAAATTATTTTTAAAAATTTAACTTTCATATATTCTAGATTCCCTACATGTAAAGTAAAACATTTCAAAAGTTTTTTTTTTTTTTTTTTAATTTTGATAATTAGAGCGTACAGCTCATGAAAGTCCAAAATCCAGTATCTCAAAATATTAGAATATTTCCTAAGATCAATCAAAAAATGAATTTTCAAAACAGAAAAGTTCAAGTTCTTTAAAGTATGTTCATTTGTGCACTCAATACTTGGTCGGCAGCACATATTACAGCAAATGACTTGCTCCTAGCACAAATTACAGCATCAGTGAAGTGTGGCATGGAAGTGATCAGCCTGTGGCACTGCTGAGGCACTATTGAGCCTTCAGATCATCTGTATATTGTTGGATCGACTGTTTCTCATCTTTCTCTTGAAAATATCCCATAGATTCAGGGGTCAGGCATGTTGGCTGGCCAATAAAACACAGTAATATCATGGTCAGCAAACCACTTGGAAGTGGTTTTTGCACTGTGGGCAGGTGCTAAAGTCCTGCTGGAAAAGGAAATCAGCATCTCCATAAAGCTTGTCAGCAGATGGAAGCATAAAGTGCTCCAAAATCTCCTGGAAGATGGCTGCATTGACTTTGCACTTGATAAAACACAATGGACCAACACCAGCAGACGTCACGGCCCCCCAAATCATTACTGACTTCAGAAACTTCCCACTAGACTTCAAGCAGCTTGGATTCTGTGCCTCTCCAGTCTTCCTTCAGACTCTGGGACCATGATTTCAACATGAAATGCAAAATTTACTTTTATCTAAAAAGAGGGCTTTCGACCACTGTTCACTGTCCAGTTCTTTTTCTCCTTAGCCCAGGTAAAATGCTTCTGACGTTGTTTCTGTTTCAGAAGTGGCTTCGTAGTCCTTTTCCTGAAGATGTCTGAGTGTGGTGACTCTTGATGCGCTGACTCTGGCTTCATTCTACTCATTGTGAAGCTCTCCCAAGTGTTTGAATTGGATTTACTTGACAGTATTCTCAAGCTTGTGGTCATCCCTGCTGCTTGTGCACCTTTGCCTACCCAATTTCTTCCTTCTAGTCAACTATGCATTTAATATGCTTTGATACATCACTCTGTAAACAGCCACCCCATTCAGTAATGACCTTCTGTAACTTACTCTCTTTGTGGAGGGTGTCTCCTGGACCATTGCCAAGTCAGCAGTCTTCCCCATTAGTGTGGTTTCAAAGAACAAGAGATACCCGGAATTTATACTGTAGGGATGGTCATTTAATGAAGCTCAAATGTAAATATTCTAATATTTTGAGATACTGGATTTTGGACTTTCATTAGCTGTACGATCTAATCAACAAATTAAAAAAAAAAACTTTACATGTAGGAAATCTAGTATAAATGAAAGTTTCATTTTTTAAAATAATTTACAATAAAAAAATTAACTTTTTCACGATATTCTAATTATATGACCAGCACCTGTACATTTGATATGGGTTTCAGAATTAGGTGTGGCAAAATGGCTTGATAGCGCCATCTAACAACCCAATACCTACAAAAAAGTCTCTTGGAGCAAAATCTGAAAACCAACAGGAAGTAAGATATTTTGAATTAACTTTGCAACATTTGTACAATTTTTGCCATTTCCAGTCATTGTACTTTAACAAACTCCTCCTAGAGCTTTAATCAGATCAAGGTCATATTTGGTCAGTCTAATCTAAAGGCCTTTGAGACGTTAAACTGCAAAGATCTTGAGTTTTCACTGAAGGGCGTGTCCGTGGCGGCCTGACAAAATTCCATGTTTCGCCATGAAACAGGAAGTTGTTGTAACTCAGGCATACAATGTCAGATTTGCCCCAAACTTCACATGTTTTATTAGAGTTCTGGCCTGAAGACGTCTACATGGCAATATATTTAGTCACAGTTGGCAACAGGAAATGTGGCACTTTGAAATGACTTTGCCGTATTTCCCTTGCATTTACTGGCAAACATGCATGAAGCCCACTGTTCACTGTTTTCCTAAGGCCAACGGGTGGCGGCGAGCCCGGGTGCGAGGGCTCTTTCATTGCTGCTTGCAGCTTTAATTTAGTTTGAAATGTTAGAGATCTCTGACATTTGATCTCAGACGTACCTCAAAATCTGAGCACAGTTTGACATGTTGTTGAGATTTTGTCCAAAACTCTAGAATTGACATATTTGAGGTCTTTTACAAGGAGAGAAAGTCTCGATTTTGTTTTCCAACATTCAACATTGCTGTTTAGGAAGGGGAAAAAATGATATATTAAATGAATATCTGATGCGAAATCAAAATTCTGTTATTGTTCATTCACCCTCATGTCGTTCCAAACCTTACTTTCATTTTTCAGTTGAACACAAAGTAGAATGTTCATGCTGCTGTTTTCCATGCAATGAAAGTGTATGGTGACCATTGTTTGAGCTTCAACAATAATAAAACTACTATAAAAAATAGTCAATTTGATTATTTCTGTCTTCTGAAGCAATACAGCTTTGTGAATTGACCAAAATTATATTTGAGAGCTATGGCAGAAAAGATGATAAATTTATGAATAACAAAATCTGTCAATTCCTCACACAAAGCTGTCATATGACTTCAGAAGACTTGGAACATAGTGCATGAGTCTTATAGGCTACCTTTATGATTATTACAATTATTATACAGGTGATATAAGGGTGCATAAGCAATAACAGAATTTTCATTTTTGGGTGTCTATGCCAAATTTGCATTGTTTATCCTTTTGATCTTTAATTCATAAAATTAGCAAAAATCTAACCTTTCATTGAAGGAAAAGAATTGAAAGTGGGGGGAAAATCACTTTATGAAATAAATGTTTTCTCCAAGACACGTTGGCCACAATTATTGACACCCCTAAAATTTTTTGAGTAAAATATCTCTGAAGTATAATATCTCTTAAGTATTATAAAAGTCTTTAATGTTGCATTTGATCAACTTAGTATGTCATTTCTGAATAAAAGTAATTTCTTTCAATAAAAAGACCTCATCCTTTTGAATGGTAGCATATCACACATGAACAATTATTCTGACTCACATTTTTACCAATCCTGACACATGACTTAACAATTACACACTACAACACACACAGACTTGTACTTTTGCATGCTGGGATGCAGTCAAGCCCATTTCACAGCAGAAGTGGAACCTATTATAGAGTCATTGTTTCGCAGATGCCCTGCCACAGTTTGAAGGCCCCCCGCATGTTGTTGAGCCTGCGAGCTGGCAACAGATTGGTCCAATTGTACGGTGAGTGGGCAGGTTCAAGTGATCTCGCTGCTAAAACGTCCAACTGAACCCCCTGAAATGTGTTCTGACACCGCAACGGGCGGCACTTGCAAATTTTGCACTATATGATGGAGAACGGGTGGCAGCCGGTGATGAAATTACATTTGGAAACAAAACAAAAGAGGTTGTGTATGCCTCTCTGCTCTTTTTCAATCCCTGACAGATGCGAGAGTCATATGAAAGGATAGCTCAATGTCATCGATTGCTTGCAGGCAATTAATGTCCTGCTTAATTGCTTAAGTCTATCAACGGCTTTTAATTTGGCTCGCATGTGGATCTCTTCTCTCTTTTGCTGCATTCGCAAGACACTCAACCAACATATGCAAATAACTGCCTCAAGTGAAATATTACATCCTGGGGCCGGATTCACGAAAATTCACAAAATTCATGAAAACTTGCAATTGCAAGTTAAGTCAGAATTGCGAGATATAAATTCGCAATTGCGAGTTAAGTCAGATTTGCAAGATATAAACTTGCAATTCTGAAAAATAAAGTCAGAATTGCGAGATATAAACTCACAGTTATGAGAAATAAAGTCAGAATTGCGAGATATAAACTCACAGTTATGAGAAATAAAGTCAGATTTGCGAGATATAAACACAATTATGAGAAATGAAGTCAGATTTGCGAGATATAAACACAGTTATAAGAAATAAAGTCAGATTTGCGAGATATAAACACAATTCTGAGAAATAAAGTCAGATTTGCGAGATATAAACACAATTATGAGAAATAAAGTCAGATTTGCGAGATATAAACACAACTATGAGAAATAAAGTCAGATTTGCGAGATATAAACACAATTATGAGAAATAAAGTCAGAATTGCGAGATATAAACACAATTATGAGAAATAAAGTCAGAATTGCGAGATATAAACAATTATGAGAAATAAAGTCAGATTTGCGAGATAAATTCGCAATTCTAAGAAATAAAGTCAGATTTGCGAGATATAAACACAATTATGAGAAATAAAGTCAGAATTGCGAGATATAAACAATTATGAGAAATAAAGTCAGATTTGCGAGATATAAACAATTCTAAGAAATAAAGTCAGATTTGCGAGATATAAACACATTTATGAGAAATAAAGTCAGAATTGCGAGATATAAGCACAACTATGAGAAATAAAGTCAGATTTGCGAGATATAAACACAATTATGAGAAATAAAGTCAGAATTGCGATATAAACTTGAAATTCTGAAAAATAAAGTCAGAATTGCGATATAAACTCACAATTCTGAGAAATAAAGTCAGAATTGCGACATATAAAAAAAATAATTAATATCAGTTAAGTAGAATTTTATTTTTTAAATGTTTTGTGAATCCGGCCCCTGATCTCTAACCCTTACAAAGGGATTTGTGTTTATTAGTAATAAAAAGGACATTTTGGAAAGCATCAAAAACAGAGTCCTTTTCCTCTTTTGCACTCCAACAGATAATAATACAAAAAAAAATAAAAAATTTCAACATGACTACCCTGCTCTCCCTACTGATTTTTTCCTTCTGCTTCTGTTGCCGTGGAAACAGTAAGCGATGTTCAACAGGGCTGGAGAAAGAGAGAAATAAATCGCCGCCAGTCTCATTCTCACCCACTGAGAGCATATGTGTGATCAAATATTTGACTTCTGTTTGACACATATATGTGTTCGGATATGCCAGCCTATGGGCTGAGAAGGTAATGGCGTGAAGGACAGCTTCAGTGTGGGAATGAAGGTTGCCAATGTTTTGAAAATCTGTGATATCCAAGTTTGTTTTGTTTTTTTTGTTTTTTTGAGGACTAAACAAAATCTTGTTACAAGTTGATATTACCAGATAGAAGTTCATACTGCCTGAAATTTCGACATTATTATGCAGAAATCAGTTTGAAACCGAACAAATCAGGGCTTTTTTCCTAATGCAAATGGCATATTCGTCTAAATTCTTCTAAACCTGATTTCAAATGTTTTTAAAAAATATTAGCAGTGCATGCTAAAGCAAACAAACCCTGACTATATACTGTAACTCCTAACCCCAAGTATTAAACTTTAGTGCATAACTCTTTCCACACCATTTGCGCTACGGACATGATATCTCAATTTGTGCGGCTTGTTGAGAAGAGGTGGGCTATTACTTATGATTTTGGCTTAGTGGACAGACAAAAATCTGGATTAAAAAAAAGGCTCAGGTATTTTTAGACAAGTGCCAGTTTAGAAAACGAGTGCTTCACACTAGCATTGGTGACGGGGTTGTGCTGAATTCTGACCCCCATTAGTTTATGATTATCGTTAGTTGTGGTGTGGACCATTATTGCTATTATTTTATATTTAGATGATTTTTTAGAACTATATATTTTTTTACCATTATAGTCACCTTTAGATGAAAGGATGGACCTGAGTCATAAGAGACTATCGTCGTGAAGGTTTGTTCTTGAGCCAGTAAAAAAAAAATAAAAAAATCACATAGTGACCAACCAGAACACCCTAGTAACCACCTAGCAACAGACGTACATCCACTCAGAAACCTTAAAGGTAGGGTAGGCAATTTTGGAGTGGCTAGCAATAGCAAGCTACTTTTGAAAGCATAAGATCCATAGACAGTAAAAGAAATGGACACAGCGACCCCACTGGAACTCAATTGAGACAAGTGAAGCCCATTTTTAGCGATTTTTAGCACTTCTGTTTCTGACGCGCAGACTCAAACTAAGCTTGATGACGTCAGCAACCTGTCTGACAGATGTAAATCTTCTAGTAGCTGTGCGTGCAAACTGCCATCGTTAATCTTGCAGAGACGGCGAGCTTGAGCGGGGAGTTCTTTGGCGTGAGTGAGCAGGAGTAAGTATTCTGATTAATTATTTTGTATAGTATTTTAAAATGTAACGCCAGTACGCCATATTAAGTTAATGCATACTATTGCCTGCGAGCTTCTCCTCCTGTCTATACGGTAATTTCTCTACTGTGCGACAGAGAGTCGAGTGGTTATGACGCAATCGTTAGCCTATTTTTACAAAAACTGTTTCTACGGGGCCATAATGTAACATAGAAGGTAATGGAGCCCTTTATACATTGTCGTGTATCTTTAGAAATAAATAATGGACAAATGGAGTCTTTAAACGCCTCAGATGTAAAGTTATTCGCTGTCAAAGTGACACCAAAATGAATGGGAGTCAATGGGATGCTAACGCAAGTGAAGTTCTGCTACAAGATGGCGGCACGCGGCCGACTTCAACTTCCGGTCGACTTCCTTGGGCACTGATAAGATCCCACCATCCTTTCAGAGCGTCTCCAAAGCCACGCCTCCTCCAAAACACATGGACACGCACAGCCAGAGCAGAGTCTACAAAGCGTCACGAGACAAGAGATGGCGTAATGTCTCAAAGCACATAAGCACAAAGCACATACATGTCTTAATATTTAGACAACTTTTTATTGTTGATTGCTATCAGGATGTGAAGAGAGTTTCAACCAGTATAACAAAAAGTGTTCATAAAAAAAAAAAAAAAAAAGGCCTACCCTACCCTTAACAGCTGCATAGTAATGGCCTGGCAACCATCCAAAAGAACCTAGCATAATACTGGCGAGAATTTCTCATGTTTTCTTTATCAAATGTAAAAATTAACAACTAGAAACAATTCGGTAGTGGAGTTTTCGGGTTTTATAGTGCTATTTAATCGATTAATCATGATTAATCGCATCTAACATAAAAGTTTGTAAATATATATCTATGTGTGTGCGTGTGTGTGTGTATATATATATATATATATATATATATATATATATATATATATATATATATATATATAATCACGTATCCTGCGCCTACTCCCCACCATCATGGCACACACAGTCCCACATCACTCTGGACTACATTTCCCACAATCCCCCATCTAAGAACCAATCACACACACACACACACACCTGTTTCCCATCAGTGACACTTTATAAGCTGCACCCAAACACACACACACATTGCTGAGTATTGTTTAGCCTTTATCCGACCTTGTCTCCATGTTTCATTGTCCTTGCCTAGCCTTGCCTTTGTTTTGACCCTGGACTGTTTTCCTTGTTTGATGATCGTTTGCTACCTGTCTTGACCATTGCCTGTGTATTGGATTACTCTTTTGCCTTGCCCTCCTGTATCTGTTTGCTGGTGTTTGACCTCTGCCTGTACGACTACGCTCATTTTAATAAAGCCTGCACATGGATCTCCCACTCCATCGTCCAGTTCCCTTTGTTACAATATATTATATATATATATATATATATATATATATATATATATATATATATATATATAGTTCCGGTCTTTGAATCTGAGTTTCCGAAAACATACAGCTGACCGCATTACATAAGTATCACTGCGCTACTGAGTGTGTATGTTGCTGCATCTGTCTTAGCAACCACTTTTAGCAATGTAAATATATGTTTGTTCTCCACTGATTTTGTTCATTGAAGCTTACTGCATTATGTAGAAGAGTATTGTGAGAGAGATATCGAGTGACCGAGTGCATTACCTGGATTCAGATTTAGCATTTTTCTCCAGGTCAGTCCTATGTTCATAATAAAAATCTGTTTGAAGGTCCGCTGCGATCTTGCCCTTTTAACATTTAATGGGTCTCATTTTCCTGTGCCCTGCTAGTCAAAGCATTTGTCATTTACATCTTGTTCTGTGCCCACAACAAGTTTTAATATAAAAGTCTTTGCGACTGAGTGAGGCGCTCATAAAGACAATCTTTGCTGCCATCAAATGGTGTAATAAATGTAACTTCTGTTGCTGTTCACGGTCAGGGACAGCGGAAGATTTTTGGTTATTTTTTGGTTTTAATATTTGTATTGTGTGGTAACTGTTTTATAAAAACAATAAGCCCAGTGAAGCCGTGGTTTACAGTGAATTTATAACAGCTAAGGGGGCTCCGTGTCATGCCTAACAACACCCTTTAGCTGATATAAATTCACTGTAAACCATGGCTTCTTGGGTCTTATTGCTTTAAAGGTGCCCTAGAATCAGAATTTGAATTTACCTCGGCATAGTTGAATAACAAGAGTTCAGTACATGGAAAAGACATACATTGAGTTTCAAACCCCATTGTTTCATCCTTCTTATGTAAATCTCATTTGTTTAAAAGACTTCCAGAAAACACTCGGATCTCAACATAACACCGACTGTTACGTAACAGTCGGGATCATTAATATGTATGACCCCAATATTTGCATAATGCCAGCCCATTCGACGCATTAGACAAGGAAAGGCAGTATTAACGGCTAGATCTGTGCACAGACAAGGTAAGCAAGCAAGAACAACAGCGAAAAATGGCAGATGGAGCAATAATAACTGACATGATCCATGATAACATGATATTTTTAGTGATATTTGTAAATTGTCTTTCTAAATGTTTCATTAGCATGTTGCTAATGTACTGTTAAATGTGATTAAAGTTACCATCGTTTCTTACTGTATTCACGGAGACGAGAGTCGTTGCTATTTTCATTTTTAAACACGTGCAGTCTGTATAATGCATAAACACAACTTCATTCTTTATACATCTCTCCAACAGTGTGTAATGTTAGCTTTAGCCACAGAGCATAGCCTCAAACTCACACAGAATCAAACGTAACCATCTAAATAAATACTTTACTCACATAATTCGAAGCATGCATACAGCATGCATGACGAACATCTTGTAAAGATCCATTTGAGGGTTATATTAGCTGTGTGAACTTTGTTTATGCGATGTATATATAGTCGAGAGCTTGTGGGGCAGAGGGAGCGCATCTCTTAAAGGGGCCGTGCTGAAAAAATCAGTGCATAGTTAATGATGCCCCGAAAAAGGCAGTTAAAAAAATTAATTTAAAAAAATCTATGGGGTATTTTGAGCTGAAACTTCACAGACACATTCAGGGGACACCTAGGACTTATATTACATCTTGTAAAAAAAACAATCTAGGGCACCTTTAATATATATTTACAAACTTTAATGTTAGATGCGATTAATCATGATGAATCGATTTGAAAGTTTTATATAGAAAATAGGCAGTAAAAGTTAGGCCTATAGATTTATATCATAGTGACTGTCAGTCATAAACTATATATAAATTCTATAGTGACAAGTAACAGTTTAATTAGATTCATATTTAGTTTAAGTTCAATCTAGAACACACACAGACATTATTCAACCACTGATCAAAAGCAGTTTCTGTTCTCTTTCCACATTTGGTATTTCCTTTCTCCTCAACTAGTCACATTTATAAACAATCATGTTTTTTTTTTTTTTACTCTTCCCCTCCTTGCAACAAAATAATTACACTTCTACATAATTACATTTGAAGGCCGCTGAGACATTGATGGTTTCTTCCTGTTCCACTCCTGAGGCCATGCAATCCTTGACGATCCCTGATGCCTGCTGAAACCGTGGCAACCGTCAACTCATTATCTCACGACGAGACCCCCACGGCAACCACAAGGGAAGTCAAATCAGATCATATCATAAACGTCGACTGGGGATAACCATTTAAAAACACTCTTAACCAAAGTCATTAATGAACCATGTTACCACACACTTCATATTGCGTCTGTTAAAAAGCAATTACAACAAACCGTACTTAAGCGAGATAGATATCCAGGCTAACCGCTACATGGGAGGCTGCGCTAAACGAGCTGAGGTTTAATTATGTTATAAGGAGATGCTTAATGATCATTTGCTTATCAGACGATCAAATATGTATGCGTGAAATCGATCACTGATGCTAGGGTTCTCATTTGCCACAGTGTACAGTGAAACTGATTTATATTAGTTAAATGAGCAAGCACCTGATTGGCTGAGCTCCTTCATATGCTCCAATCGGTGAGCAGAAGCAAATTAAAAGACATGCACTAAAATTATAATACATTTTGGACCAATAAATCGATTCATCATGCTTATTGTTTTATTATTAGTATACAACAATATAACCTAATTAAAAGCATGCCTTTTTTGTGTTTGCTAAGACCTGAGTCATGTCCCAATCACACAATTCCTTTCTCCCCACTATTTTCCTGTCAACACTTGACTGTCCTATAAGAGTCAATGGCATTTAAGGGTGTCCATGACTAGAAAAGTAAAAATGATTTAAAACGAAGGAAAAGTGTAGCTTAAAAGACATGAAGTTTTAATTTAATAACTCATGGTATTTGGTGATTTTGAGGTAATATAAGGAGTTGTCACCACATGATATTTTAAAGTCATCAAATGAAAGAAAATCAATATCAAAATCGATATCAAAATCAACTGTTAATAAAATAACACATCTTTGTATGTATTATTTTAAATGTATTTAAATGTATTTTTGATTAGAGTCATGTCATTGACCCATAAAATAAAGGTATAAAATCCACTTGGGCCAATAAGTAACCACCGAGAACACCCTAGTAACCTCAAAGCATTGCATTAAATCTGTAATTTAATAGAGGAGGGAGCAGAGAACCCCTAGCTATCCCTTTTTTTAATGTTCCTTGGTTTTCTCTCATTTGTTTCTTCTGAAATTGTTAAAATAGAGTTTAAAATGTCATTTAAAGGGCTAGTTCAACCAACTGTCTCAAAGTGATGGCACCCATTGACTTCCATTATATGAATCACAGAGGACCACAATTTCAGCTAAAAATGTTCTTTATTGTTCTACTGAAGAAAAAAAGTCACCTACATCTTAGATGGCCTGAATGTGAGTAAATTAACAGCAAATTTTCATTTTTGAGTGAACTACCCCTTTAAGTTTCAAGAATATCTTGGTTTTTCCGAAATTTTTTTCCATTCATTTTTTTTTCCCCATAGGAATTTTTAAAAAGTTTTTTTTAAAGAGCTACAAGCCATGAACCAAGACAATCAGCTATGAGGTGAATCACAACACTCCAAACTTTGATTTTAAGCAAAAAAAGATTTGAAAATCGGACAAAATGACAAAATCGAATAAAAGCAATTTTGCATAACAGCAAAATCGAATTAAAAACGCTGGAGAAATATAAACTACTCATTTACAAATGTTGATTTTATATATATATATATATATATATATATATATATATATATATATATATATATATATATATATATATATATATATATATATATATACACACACTACCGCTCAAAAGTTTGGGATCGGTAAGATTTTTAATGTTTTTAAAAGAAGTTTCGTCTGCTCACCAAGGGTGCATTTACTTAATTAAAAATACAGTAAAAACAGTAATATTGTGAAATATTATTACAATTTAAAATGACTGTTTTCTATTTGAAAATATTTGAAAATGTAATTTATTCTTGTGTTGGCAAAGCTGGATTTTCAGCATCGTTAATCCAGTCTTCAGTGTCACATGATCCTTCAGAAATCATTATAATATGTCAATTTGCTGCTCAAGAAACATTTATTGTTTACAATTGTACAAAATATTTGTGTACAATATTTTTTTTTTTCAGGATTCTTTGATGAATAGAAACATAATCGATAGACGGCAAGCACAATCGATAGACCCGGCCATACGACCATCAAAACCGACTCTGATTCGCCTTTTTTCTCCTTCACTCCCCCGGACATGCCAGATTCTCATGCCAGTGTCAGGCACCTCCAGACAAGGCTCACCTAGTCTGGGTGTGACCCAACAACTGACTATTCTTATGTGAATTCCTGGTGTGCAATGTATCAGTTGAGCCATTTTAGATTTTATTCTTTGGGTATAACTGCCATGTGCCCTAGCCAGCTCCCTAGCCAGAGACACCGCGTTTAACCCAACAGAGATGTCTGACCCGGAACACTGGCCGGCAGAGGTGGTGAAAGGAGGAGGCAGGCAATGTAAAAAAAAACAAAAACAAAAAAAAACATAATCGACAGTGCCTGTGTCAACCGGATGTGCCAGTCAGGCCCGCCGACAGAAACAGAGTGGCCGCCAAACCCAGAGTGCTTATATGTTATGTAATTTATTAAAAGTTTATAATGATTGTGGAAATGTTTTCATAATCAATGAAGATACAGAAGAGGCCCAATTGTTCTATAAAAAATTAAAGTATTGATAGTTCGACCAATGCTGCCACTACTAAGAACCATAATCATAACAATTAAAGTACTGAAGTACTTTAATATATAATATATATATATATATATATATATATATATATATATATATATATATATATATATATATATATATATATATACACACACACACACACACACATACATACACATATATATATATATATATATATATATATATATATATATATATATATATACTAGAGCCCGACCGATATATCGGCCGGCCGATATTATCGGCCGATATGAGCTAATTGCATTTAAATCGGCATCGGCGTTTATAACGGCCGATGAAACATGAGAAACAGAGTCTCGTGCTTCACTCATGTTATGAGTGTTGCATAGTTTGCCCACCAGAGGGAGCTCTGCAACTCCCCAGTTGACAACAGCGCCAGAAATCCACTACAGAAGAAAGCTATCAGCCGAGCCCATAGACTGTAAGGCCGAGCCACGGAGACTTGGGTAAAGTTGGTTTTATATTCGCACATTCGGACATCAGTATTCAATAGCCTTGTTAATCACACTACATTGGACATTAAGTGGACATTCACAAGTAAATATGCCATTAAATCAACACTTGCCTATTTTGATCGACTGTGAAAAATGTTGTAAGTTGACAATCGTTGGTTGTCAATATCATGTCGCTGCTTAAAATTCGCAAACATTAATTTATTGCACATTTATTGGAAAGTCTGAATTTATCAGAAGTCCGAATGTGTGAATATAAAACCAACTTTACCCAAGTGCCACGGAGATGTACTCTTTTGACGGTGAGTCTGTCGTTCGTCATGTGAAATGATTATAGATTTAGTTCATACACTGTATATAAAACAGTGTGGTAGTTCTAGCTAACGGTCCTATCATTATCACTTCTAAATATTCTGTAACATCACTTACAGCCGCTAATGCATTGCTATATTAGATTAGCCACAAAGCTAATACCATGTTTATCAGTGGAAGAGCGCGAACGTTAATAAGGGGTCAAACTATAACGTTAGCGGTTAACTTATTCTAAATATATCTGCAGTGTTTCCCATTTAACTTATTTTAATTTTATTTTCAATTCATTGACATGGTTTTGTTGAATATTGAATTTGTTTGGTATAGCTCTTTTACTTTAACTTTAGTATTATAATTTATTTACAGTACACACACAGACTGTTAAAACCAGCTTCAACTGGAAGTAAGTAAAACTGTTAAATGTTAAATGTTTTTTGATCATTAAAAAATATATACTTTTGATGTGCAATTGTTTAGTCATTGAGACTGTAATCTAAGGCTTTTTTTAACATAATCCCTTCTGGAAAATGGTTTATACAGCCCACATACATAGAACGGGCAGATATTTTGTTATTGAATGTTGTGTAAGTGTAGTTTATAGGAAATGGGTCTAATATCCAGTTTATTTTCAAAATCAAAATATCGGCTTATAAATCGGCTCTTTTCGAGTTAATATCGGCATCGGCCCCCAAAAATCCATATCGGTCGGGCTCTAATATATACACATATAGACATATACACATACATACACATACATATTATATATATATATATATATATATATATATATATATACATATAACATATAAAAACATATGCATTATATTCATCTATAATTGTGATAATATATATATTAAATAAAACTTTATTCATCTTTTGTTGAAGCGTCATTTCTCACTTCATAAACTCATCAGTAAAGATTTGGCCATCATTCGGACGGGTTCGCTACAACAGGCTTGTACTAATAGTGGAAAGCAAGATGACAACACAAGATATACAGAGCCTCTGGCTCTGCAGGCATTATTTTCAGACTCCGATTTGAACTAAACACAGCTACAGAGAGTTTCTGACATTATTAGTGCGTGAGATTGTTCTGTCACCAGAGCTCGGAGCATCAGCTCTTGAAGCTCTTCCCTCTTAAGCCATGAGCAGCAGCTCATCTGCATTTAAAGAGACCCACACTAAAATGGCGCGTTTTTGTTCAACCGCAAAAAGTGGCAAGTTTAATGTTATAAAAAAATCTCTGTGGGGTATTTTGAGGTTAAACTTAACATACACACTCTGGGGACATCAGAGACTTATTTTACATCTCTTAAAAAGGGGCATAATAGGTCCCCTTTAAGTATTTTGGGAGCTTAGAGAATATTTGGAGCGTGTTGATTTTTTTCGACTCACTGATTGGGGTAATTATCTGTATAGCATCATGGGTAATGTAGTTATTCACTAGGAATTCTGCTGTTGAATGCAATTATTTTAAAAATAAGCTGAAATAATTAGCCATTAGCCAACAAATAGATAGCCCCGCCCTAAACTCACACCATTAGTTGAATCTATGTTGCTGTGTCAAGCTGGCTTGTCAAACAATCAGAATGATTTTACTCTAGGATTTACACTTTTTTTTTTACATCCGACAAATATGTCTTGCCACATATTTATTAAGTATATATTTTAACATAAAAAACAACATATATTCCATTCATTACAAACGCAAAGTGAGATAAATTGTGAACCGATCAGCTGTGCAACAGGCATTCTCGAAGCAGAGACACTCTTCAAGCAGCCAGCACAGGATAGATGTGTTTTTCTGCCTCTTAACAAAGACATTTCTCTCTCTTTCTCTCTGCATGTGTCATTCTGACAGTCTTGTCAGATTAACTGCCTAGTTAAGAACCACGGTTGTTTGTTTGTGTGTGTGTGTGTGTGTGTGTGTGTATGCGTGTGTGTACCGCTTCATTGTTCCCTGCAGTGACTTCTGTTTCCGTTTCCAGACACAGTGAGTGAGCAGTTAGTGGATTAACTCTCTCCTACAGGGAATCATAGGCAATATTGTGCTGTACGACAGGCGTAATAAAATATAAGGCCTGTCTTTAGTAACAATAAAAGCTGTTAGGCAGAAGCACTGGTGTCTATAGTGCTCTTCAGTTCTGGTGATTAGGGAAATCATCTGAAATTCAACTCTGAAATTAGACTGTTGGGTTCAGCGCTCTATTTATCTACAGAGACAGATGAGAACATGCCGTCATGCACATAAAAGCAAAAGGGAAGCGAGGTGAGTTGTGTATTAATTGGCTCGTAAATTAAATGTCTTACTCAGAGGACAGAACACATTTAAAACACACACAATATATTATTTTAGGCTTTTATGAACGATAAATATGCATTAACAATAACACATTATTCATGAAATAACACATTATTCATGAATGAGGCAAAGCACATGCACATTTTAATTTTCTTTATCAGTAATGAAAATATTGTTATTTTTTGTGTCTGTTGGCTTTTGGTATTTATTGGCTTTATTTTCACAATAAAAAAATAAAATAAAATAAAAAGTAGCAATTGCATGATATAAAGTTAGAATTGCCATTTCCCCCCCCCCTCAGAACTGGACTTTACAAGTTTCTCTCACAATTCTGACTTTTTTCTCGCAACTGCAAGTTTATTTCCCACAATCCTAACTTAATTTCTCATATCTGCAAGTTTATATCCCACAATCCTAACTTAATTTCTTGCAACTGCAACTTCATATCCCGCAATTTTTACTTAATTTCTTGCAACTGCAAGTTTATATCCCGCAATTCTGACTTAATTTCTCGTATCTGCAAGTTTATATCCCGCAATTCTGATTTAATATCTTGCAACTGCGAGTTTATATCCCGCAATTCTGACTTAATTTCTCGCAATTGCGAGTTTATATCCCACAAATCTGACTAAATTTCTCAGAACTGCGAGTTTATATCCCACAAATCTGACTAAATTTCTCGCAATTGCGAGTTTATATCCCACAAATCTGACTAAATTTCTCGCAGCTGCAAGTTTATATCCCGCAATTCTGACTTAATTTCTCGTATCTGCAAGTTTATATCCCGCAATTCTGACTTAATTTCTCGTATCTGCAAGCTTATATCCCGCAATTCTGACTTAATTTCTTGCATCTGCAAGTTTATATCCCGCAATTATGACTTAATTTCTTGCAACTGCAAGTTTATATCCCGCAATTCTGACTTAATTTCTCGTATCTGCAAGCTTATATCCCGCAATTCTGACTTAATTTCTCGTATCTGCAAGCTTATATCCCGCAATTCTGACTTAATTTCTCGCAACTGCAAGTTTATATCCCACAATTCTGACTTTATTACTCACAATTGCGAGTTTATATGCCGTAATTCCTACTTTATAACTCGCATTTGGGAGTTTATATCCTGCAAATCTGACTAAATTTATTGCAAATGCAAGTTTATATCCCGCAATTCTGACTTTACTTCTCGCAATTGAGTGCTTATATCCCGGAATTCTGACTTTTTAATTCGCAATTGTGACTTTATATCCCGCAATTCTGACTTTATTTCTCGCAATTGCAAGTTTATATCTCACAATTCTAACTCAATTTTTTTGCAACTGGGAGTTAGTATCCCGGAATTCTGATTTAATTTCTTGCAACTGCGAGTTTATATCCCGCAATTCTGACTTAATTTCTCGCAATTGCGAGTTTATATCCCACAAATCTGACTAAATTTCTCGCAACTGCAAGTTTATATCCCGCAATTCTGACTTAATTTCTTGCAACTGCAAGTTTATATCCTGCAAATATGACTTAATTTCTCGCAACTGCAAGTTTATATCCCGCAATTCTGACTTAATTTCTCGCAACTGCAAGATTATATCCCGCAATTCTGACTTAATTTCTCGCAACTGCAAGTTTATATCCCGCAATTCTGACTTAATTTCTCGTATCTGCAAGCTTATATCCCGCAATTCTGACTTAATTTCTCGTATCTGCAAGTTTATATCCCGCAATTCTGACTTAATTTCTCGTATCTGCAAGATTATATCCCGCAATTCTGACTTAATTTCTCGTATCTGCAAGTTTATATCCCGCAATTCTGACTTAATTTCTCGTATCTGCAAGCTTATATCCCGCAATTCTGACTTAATTTCTTGCAACTGCAAGTTTATATCCCACAATTCTGACTTTATTACTCACAATTGCGAGTTTATATGCCGTAATTCCTACTTTATAACTCGCATTTGGGAGTTTATATCCTGCAAATCTGACTAAATTTATTGCAAATGCAAGTTTATATCCCGCAATTCTGACTTTACTTCTCGCAATTGAGTGTTTATATCCCGGAATTCTGCCTTTTTAATTCGCAATTGTGACTTTATATCCCGCAATTCTGACTTAATTTCTTGCAACTGCAAGTTTATATCCCACAATTCTGACTTTATTACTCACAATTGCGAGTTTATATGCCGTAATTCCTACTTTATAACTCGCATTTGGGAGTTTATATCCTGCAAATCTGACTAAATTTATTGCAAATGCAAGTTTATATCCCGCAATTCTGACTTTACTTCTCGCAATTGAGTGTTTATATCCCGGAATTCTGACTTTTTAATTCACAATTGTGACTTTATATCCCGCAATTCTGACTTAATTTCTTGCAACTGCAAGTTTATATCCCACAATTCTGACTTTATTACTCACAATTGCGAGTTTATATGCCGTAATTCCTACTTTATAACTCGCATTTGGGAGTTTATATCCTGCAAATCTGACTAAATTTATTGCAAATGCAAGTTTATATCCCGCAATTCTGACTTTACTTCTCGCAATTGAGTGTTTATATCCCGGAATTCTGACTTTTTAATTCACAATTGTGACTTTATATCCCGCAATTCTGACTTAATTTCTTGCAACTGCAAGTTTATATCCCGCAATTCTGATTTAATTTCTTGCAACTGCGAGTTTATATCCCGCAATTCTGACTTAATTTCTCGCAATTGCGAGTTTATATCCCACAAATCTGACTAAATTTCTTGCAACTGCAAGTTTATATCCTGCAAATCTGACTTAATTTCTCGCAACTGCAAGATTATATCCCGCAATTCTGACTTAATTTCTCGCAACTGCAAGATTATATCCCGCAATTCTGACTTAATTTCTCGTATCTGCAAGCTTATATCCCGCAATTCTGACTTAATTTCTCGTATCTGCAAGTTTATATCCCGCAATTCTGACTTAATTTCTCGTATCTGCAAGCTTATATCCCGCAATTCTGACTTAATTTCTTGCAACTGCAAGTTTATATCCCACAATTCTGACTTTATTACTCACAATTGCGAGTTTATATGCCGTAATTCCTACTTTATAACTCGCATTTGGGAGTTTATATCCTGCAAATCTGACTAAATTTATTGCAAATGCAAGTTTATATCCCGCAATTCTGACTTTACTTCTCGCAATTGAGTGTTTATATCCCGGAATTCTGACTTTTTAATTCGCAATTGTGACTTTATATCCCGCAATTCTGACTTTATTTCTCGTAATTGCAAGTTTATATCTCACAATTCTAACTCAATTTTTTTGCAACTGGGAGTTAATATCCCGGAATTCTGCCTTTTTAATTCGCAATTGTGACTTTATATCCCGCAATTCTGACTTTTTCTAACTTGAAATTGTGAGTTTATATCCCACAATTCTGACTTTTTTTCCTCGCAATTTCGAGTTTATATCACGCAATTCTGAGGAAAAAAGTCAGAATTGCGAGATAAAAAGTCGAAATTAGCTTTTATATTGTTTTATTCCGTGGTGGAAACAAGCTTCCATGAATATACAATACTTTGCACTACAAAAACACGTCGCTATACTGTCCTACTAGATGCTACAAAGTAAATAGTTTACTTTTATTAGTAATAAAATTTAAATGCTTAAATGCTTTAAATGCTTTGGAGATTTTGTGCATCTCCAAAACAGAACTTGTTACATCCTGCAAGCGTTGCCAAATTGACGGTTGCTTGTCACATGGTCCACTATTCACAGAAGAGAAACATATGCAAGTGTTCAAAAGCAACAGTCAGTCTGAATGCATCTCTATTCACCTGGATCACAGCTGTATTAAAGAAGGTGGACAGCACACACTCCAGCTGCGATGCAATCAGACAGATGAGTGGCAGAGAGAGAGGAAGAGAGGGATAGAGAAAGGGAAGGTATGGGAAATCAGTATTCCACAGTCATGCCTTACGACTGCGACAGCTAAGGACACCTCAAGAACGGCCAGCGCTGTTACGCACACACACACACACACACACACACACACACAATAATTTCTTATTGCTAACTGTGCTCTCCCAGCCTGCCCTCTCTC